>NC_057807.1:274503926-274504681 GCF_018294505.1 Triticum aestivum
TTTAATCTACACAGTACGAGACTTAATATCGATGTTTCAATTCGGTGTACATTGTAAGATTTGAACCGAGGTCCATGCATACGGTAATTATTTTGAATTCGTGCCATACTAAGTTTCGAAAAGTTGACATTGACTCAATTTGTTGTGCCTTTTTGTAGGTCATATGTTTGAATCCATCCAAAAGATTTGTCACTACCATGGTGTTCATCATACACATATGAATTTGTATTAAAAAAGTAGCATGGATACAGTAAAATGCGAAATCCACGTTAGAACTGGAGATCGCTACGTGACACACACTCTAATCCACGTTAGCGTGGATACCGTTTCGATTTTTTTCAAATAACTCCTCATTAATTAATTTATAGTACTCCCTCTATTCACTTTTATAAGACCTTGAAGATATTTCAGACAATGTGCAAAACAATTCATTTTAAGTTGTCTGAAACGACTTACAAAAGTGAACGGAGGGAGTATCTCGTTTCGAATGACTAATTATTTCAAGGAAAACACGGGAATGGTAATACATACAGATTCGTTTGCAAATGAAAGAATATTCTTTTGCATTCTCAAATGTAGGCGCACCAGGTAGACCAGGGTCATGTCGGGGTGGGTGCTGCTTCGGTGCCTTAAGGCACCGAAGCATAGTCCTGTCGGGGTGGTCGCGTGTGTCGGACGGATGCATAGTACCTAGCCACCCACCCCTTCCCTCCCTCCCCCACTCCCCCACCCCCCAAAGGACGACGAAAAAATAA
>NC_057807.1:274504955-274526415 GCF_018294505.1 Triticum aestivum
ACGAAAAAATAAGTTTGCACTTCCATGTTTCGGATTGAAATATCTAGCGGCCCCAATTCCAGCCCTTTAAAATCTATCTTCTCCACCGTCCCCTTCCGCGCCCAGATTGTTCAAATCCCTAATTCGCCGCCAACCCAAGCAAAGTTCGAATCGCCCCTCGTCTCATCTCTTTCCCCACCTCTGTGCCGGACGACAACGACGAAGACGACGGTCACGCTTCACCATCGCACCGGAGCTACCTCATCTACGCCCTCGTCCACTGCAGCGGGTGGTCCACCGACAACGTCGGCCGCCACAACCGACGTGCCTCACAGACACCGAGTTCCACCGCATCATGTGCGCTTCACCGTCGCCGTATCCCAGCTCACCGGGGCTACTTCACCAAGCATATCGTCACACCTCCGCCCCCGGAGGCCGTTGGCGCTTCACCAACGGTCTTGTCCACCGCATCATAGCGCTCCGCTGCCACTCAAGATCTGCATCCGTGCACGGCCAGCCAACACCAGCGCATCACCCTCAATGGCTCTGAAGTGACCCGCACTCTAGCTAGGCAAGCATGCCCAAACGCTGGCCTGAACTAGGTATCCATACATCACTCCCTTGTGCTCTGTTCTGATGATGTTTGGATATCCTTTCACTGCTCTCTTAGCTTACACGCCTATGCAACTCTGACTTTAACTCTTATTTCTTCTGGAGATATCATCTGAAACAAGCAAATCCATTTTTGAGCGAAGCATGACGGCGCTACGGGATCTGGTACACATCCTGCACACCCGTATAACCTTGTAAGTATCTGTCCTCCAGTACAACATCAAGGTCGATTCCTCTTATTTGATCAACCATTCGCCGTGTCAAAAATGCAGAGGGGGATGCAAGGAGCACAAGGCCTGCACATCCAAGCAAGTGGTAACATGGACTTGTACATGGAACATCCCAAGCGCAAGCAGAGCTGCAGTGAGCCTGTACAACGAGCTAGCGTAAGTCCCTGTATTTCATTAAATTCGTATTGGCATTCGTGTATGATTTGTGTGCAGTGGCGGATCCACGAATTCAAGTTACCAGGGCAAACATTTAACTTAAAAAATTCGAAGGCACTTGCACTCCGAAAATCAACATAACTTGAGAAATGTGAAGCTACATGCACTTTGAAAACCAGCTAATGATCCAAAGTAGTTCAGATTATAAACACTAAATGATGCAAGCACCAAAAAACACAAAATGCAACATGGTGTACAAGGACTACAAACATGGTATGTACCTGCTTGAATTATTCGTTCTCTGGCTGAAAATATCGAAGTGTAATTGCACCTATAATCAGTGCGCAAACTGCATATCACTATATCTATCCTGCACAAGTATGCCAATAGTTTCAAACAACAGATTAGAAAAGTATTTATGCTATGTTGTCATGATACGGGGACTTTCTGGTAGATGGCCTTGACGTTTCCTCAAGCTATGAAAATGCACTATAATTTGCTTGTCATTAATGCCTGCAAATCCCTGTCTCTCTCAACATAGCAGATCATCATTAGATACTAAATCCTTCAATGAGCTTGCAAAATGCTTGCATTAGATCCCTCATTAGACACTATATGTTCATCACAAGGAGCATGTAAAATGTTTGCATCAAATCCTTCATTAGCAGTTTGTTCATTTGACACTTCAGGCTCAAGAACAACATGAGCTTGTATGTTTTCATCAGAAACTTGATTAGATACATCAGATTCAGTTAGTTCAGTATTGATTGGGGGAGTTATAAAATAAGTAGAAATTGGTTTCATTTTCTCATAGATTCCCTACATACAAGCAGTTTTACAACACCGTCAGGTTTAACTATTGGCCAGAAATTGAAGAGTTGAATTAGATATAATCAGGGATGTGATTCACCTGCTCGTTGCGCATTCTACTCTTGCAAGCTGCGACTATACGTTTGTGCAAGCTCGATGCCATGCCCATGCTGCCGCCGCTGCCTCCCACGCAGGCTACACCCAGGGTTGGATCTTCATCTTCTTGTCCTTCCGTTCGCTTGAAGCCCGGCGACCGCCCTCCAACGAGGGCGCGAGGAAGTGCCGTGTCGGTCTGTCCGGCAGCGGCTAGGTTAGGAGCGAACCAGACTGGAGGCTGGAGCGAATTAATTGGGATTTTTCCTGCTGTCGATCGATATGGGAGGCGCCCGTTGGGGCCGTGAGCCTGCTATAGGGCCTGCCTTGCACTTATGTTATTGGCCCATCCAAATTGAAACATTTTTCTTCATTTTTTACATTGCCTGGTCGTGCGTTGGGACGAACAAAACTAGCCTGGGCCAACCTGGACAACTCAAACTAGGTGCACACTTTCCAGCCACCTGAGGCGGCCGCCTATACCAGCCCCTATGGTGGCGTCGCCCCTTTTTGCGTGTATGATTGGGTAGTGAAAAATATTCCAGTGGTTCTTTTGATTTACCCACAGAATGGTTGAATTGCTTGTTTCTATGAACTGAGTTTGCCAATAATGTGAAGGATGTCAGTCTTTTCATCCTATTATAGATTGCTTAGGTCTTGATATGCCAAAAGTAATCGCATGAAATATACAGTAAAAGCCAGTGTGATGTGTGTGGCTATAACTAGTCTGACTACACGTCCTCATATAACATATCAAGGACGCACCATCTTACCAGAATAACCATTCGACTTACCAATGCGGTGTGGGAAGAAAGAAGTATTAGGACTGTGTATCCAAGCAATTGATGTCATGGACTCCTTCGTACAACCGTGTAAGAGAAAAAGAAGTTGCAGTGTGCCTGTACAAAGAACTAGCGTAAGTTCAGTTACCCGCTAATTGGAATTTTTGTTAGCCACTTATTGTAAAATTGTTCAATTACGTTGCTTGGCTTAATTTAGTTTGCTACTGATTACATAATGCCACGGCCTGTTAATCCTGTTGTAGACTGCGCCTATCTATGTGTTTGATACTTACTGTTAAGAATTACATGTTTGCCTTAACTGAAATATCTACTTGTTTGTTTAACTGCTTTGCTGCTGCAACAGCGGGTTACAATGATGTTAATAACTACTTTTCAGCATCCAACTGAAACTCTTTAATTCCTTGTTTGTTTAACTAGTTTGCTGTTATAACTCCCAGTTGAGATGTTTTGCTAACTTCAACTTTTCTGAATCCAATCGGAACTTTAATGGAAAAACAGGTTAGCCCAAGATCAAAGAGCGAGGTCCCCATGGCGTTGCATCATCCCACAGCAGTGGCACCAACCCAATCGTGCATTATGAATTGCGAACAGCTGATGCTCTAGAGGCTAAACTAGTGGTAGAAAGAGATTCTGCTTCTGCACTTAGAGATGAAGTTGACATGTTGAGGAAGCAAACAACACAATCACAAGCAGTACTCAAGACAATCATTAAATATTTGGTGGATTTCAAAACGAAGCAAGCTGAGACTGACCACATTGTTAAGGTCCTGAAGGAAAAAAGGAAATTAAATTCCCACTTGGTAAATAATAGGTGAAATGTTCTTTCCATCGTTGAATAACCTTTGTGTTGTTTGTTCATGTAATCAATCAAACCATTTGTTTTAGAGATCATGTAATAATTTTTTTTTGTTTTTTTGTTTTTGGGTTTGTAATTTTATTTGAGCACAAGTTTGTATTAATTGATAAGACTCGGAGACATTTCATTTGGATTGTTGTGGCAGACCTACAAATATGTCAATTGGGCTGAATGTGCATTCAGCACTAATAGAAGTATAGATGGACCATAAGTGGCACGCATCGGAAAGGGCCAAGATGCTAGCTAAAAAAAGGATGATGTTGTAGCAAAAAAAGTACAGCGGCCTGGCTTATGTATGTTAGTTGATATTATTGATCCATATACTCTATAAGTGTTTATATGTCTGCTAGTTCTGTACATTCTTGGTTGATTGACTCGGTATTTGAATCTTGATACATCGCTTGTGTACATATCTAAATGGGAGTACACATTATGTTGTGTGTGACATTTGAGTTGGATATGAAGTGTTCCAAATATTCGAATTCACCTTAAACTGGATTCTATCTTCTGAATTTGAGTATCGGCATTTGTAAACCATGTTCATATATGACAATGGAATACATCTTTGTCGTCCTTTTGAAGATATATAAAAACACATAGAATGGTTTATAAAGATTTATATAGGAATACAAAATGGATTCGAATTTAGTTTCCAGGATAAACATGGATGCTTATTGTCCCAAAATTCGAAAGAAGTGGCAAAATGTCCACTCCCAAGTCGGCTGCCCGAAGCCAACTGTTTGAGAGATGGAAATTACTATCTACCCATTACACGGACAATCCATCGGCCCGATTTCCACTTCTCTAAATAGGGGTAGGTTAGTAACTTCAACTAGACGTGACACGACTGCCTCTGAGCCCACGACACGGTGGGCGTCAAACATGGGCTGCAAAACACATTTGATTCAAGCTCGTCCGAAAGACCTTTGTTTCTCCCTCCATTCCCCATTTATACACGGTGGGCGGCAAAACAAACTCGACTCGACCAAAATCGATGTAGGCAAATATTTTCAATAGGGGCAGGTTTGTAACTTCACTCAGACATGACACAACCGCCCTACCTGTCAGCCCCGTTCATACACCATGGGCGCCAACCACCCTCTCCTCGCCCGAAATAGCTCTGGGAAAATATTGGCGAGATGCGAGATTACCGTCCTATCCCCAACCGACGAGACATCCAAATTTTAAACGGGGGCTAAGTTCATAACTTTCCCATATTTCAGACAGGCGCGTCCCAAAAACATGGTTCCCCGTACCTCTCCCTCCATTTTCCCATTCATACACCGTCCGCGCTAGAACACCCCATCCCCACACCAGCCTCTGTCTTCCACCCATCCATCATCGGCGTCCTCCACCACATCCATCGCCACCATCCTCCACCATGCCGGAGCGCCTACCAAGACCGCGTCGCCCAGTGCTAGAGATGGACGTTTCTCATCCACAGCGACGGACCAATAGCCTTGCATCACGTCCTCTCGCTTCATCGGCGCCGTCGTCCTCTTTGTCGGGGCCGCTCACACGACCTTCTCTTCCACCGCAACGAGACTTATCCCCCGATGCACCCGTCTACCGTCGCAAATCTGCTTCAACGCCACCGACAACCATCACACCCCCGATGCCTACATGACGCCGCAAGAGCGGTGGTACTTCATATCTCCTCAACTTTTTGATCTCAACCAGAAAATAGATCTTAACTTGGTTGCTCTACTTTCTTTTCAGCTCCTAGAATTTAGTTCTTAGTTTGAAGCAAACAATGGATGCTAAATATCATTTCTCCGGTTTGCAGCTACAAATCTGCCATGGCACATCCATAATACGGTTTAATTGATCATGCTTAGGGTTTAATTGTTCATGTTGGTTCCGTGGTGGTTTCTTTAATAGAAATCGGAGGGGAAACCCTCTTTTGCTAAAACAAATATATGCTTAGAGTTTCCCCCTTTTATGATCACTATACGAACAGAATACATGCTTCGTGCCATAATAACACTGCTCCACCAATCAAGCTAAACAAGCTTAGTTGTTCAAATACGAATCTGATATTATTAAAACAGAGTTGTTTAATCGGTCAGCTAAATGTTCCTAAATTAGTTTCGAAAATGCATGTTCGCCGCTCGGGTGTGTATCTCTACAGGGAGCCCATGGTGGGCCAGCCCATCCTGGGATTTTGGGTTGTCCCATGCCCCGATTCCCCTCTGTTCTGCTACGCGCTTCTGATCTCTACTCGCCCCCAGCCGCCTGCCTCGCGGTGACTTGCCGTCCCGGGACAGCATGACTCTAGGAGGAGATGCCGGACTAATAGGAGGCCAGGAGCCGCTCGCCCAATAGCGTCACCGCTGCCCGGGCGCGCCGCCGTGCCTACCTTCCCAGTCCGTTTAGGGCTCAGGCGTGCAGCACCCACCAAGCCAACCCGATTTATCCTGAGATACGTCCTCAACACTCAGCAGCCACTCCTCATCACCCATTTTCTAATTGATTCATTACTCATTAGGCAGGACTGTCATTAGGGTTTGTTGTGTGCTTAGTGCTACCTATACTTAATGGTTCAGATGTATTTTGGTAATCTTTAGTACCTCTAAAGTTCATAGGGTTTTCAAAATTCTGGCCCTCGGAATAGACACTAGTCATTTTGGATTGTTGGTAGTAGTGCATTGACCCAGATTACTATTGCAAGCCAGGTTTGTTGACAGTTTTACTTGTCTTACTCATTCGATATAATATCCAATTATTCACGTCGATTAGTTGCAAACAATAAGTGCTAGACAAACTTCTTCATTCATATTTTGGACGGTCTCTTACTGCAGTTACAATTCTGCATACTTGTCCTAATAAGCTCACAAGTAAATGATTGATTCACAACATCTATGCTTGCCTTGTCATATTTGTTGTCAATATTCTTTTAGGGTGGACCATCCTGTTTCTAAATACTGGAACCGAAGACATGAGTGAATAGTATTTCTCTATGTGATCTCTTCCATCATGTGTGGGCAACGAACACTGCATTGTATAGAAAGAAAGTGTCATTTCCAGCTTTTACATAGGTTTTGATCTTTTACATGGAATACAATCTGCCTACTTGCTTTCTTTCGCACTACCAACACTCCACCCTTGAAGCTAAACATTATGCCACTCATAATTGCTTAGTTTAGTTGTTCAAAGACGAATTTCATATGATTCTAATGTTCCTACTTCAGTTTTGAAATGTGTGCCTGCCTGTTATAGAGCCATAAAGGGTTTGTATTTCTGTGTGTGGTCTGGTCAGCATGGTTGGGGGTGAACTTTGCATATGCGGGGGTTTATAGAGAGACACACTTTGAGTTGAATCTACAATGCATTCCATAGATAATCTGACTACTTTTTATGTTTTCATGAATCTCATATTCTGAACAACATCATAATGATTATGAGCTTGCGCGCATGAAAAGAATAAAGCAGAACAATGCCATGGTTGTCAAACTTGGCATTAAGCGACTGAAATCAAGTCTTGATGCAATGCAATGCAAATGCTCTCCACCTACAGATTCAAGCTCAGAATATGATCCTAACAGTGATTCTGAGCTAGAGGGAGACCTACGTCAATGTAGCTCCCTAGTGGAGGAGTCAGAGGAAGATGCCCTATCTTATTCCCCCATCAAGGTACTTGATCTAACTTTCCAAGGTTACATTGCTCGCACATATCTTGCAACTGATGCTTTGCATTGCTTCTACTTTGTTGAACTGCCATTAGCTTAGTTTACACATCATGTATGTGAATACGCCCTGCCTATCCATTTTCAGTACATATTCCATATGTCATCATACCATAGTTATCCATTCAAATGTTGTTCTTGTGTATCAAACGTTCAAAAGGAAGAGGGCAATTGCTGATCGTGGAGGAGCACAAGCAAAGTATTTGGAAGAGGTAGTGGCACCTGATAAATCAAATAGCCCATTAGGTGTAGTTGCAATATCACCTGACCCACAAAACACCACAACTCTAGCAGACTCTAGCCCTACTACACTAGTCATTTATGATGCCCCAACTCAGCAGACCCCAACTGCAGCAAACAGTAGGATTATGCCAGTTGACATAGCACCAGCTGTATGACGCAAAACCCCCATTCCAGCAAAGAGTGCACCAAATCCAGTTGCCAAATCCCTTTTTGAACCAGAGAGAGCCCCAATTGCAGCAAATAGGACCCATGTTCCATTTCCTCCCAGTTTAGAAGACGAAGCTTATGTTGTTGTCAGGAACTTTGTGCGCATCTTTCCTTCATGGAAAGATTGTACAGCAGACACAGAACAATTTCCAGTCTTCCTCCGCAACTTATGCATAAGTAATGTACAAATGTTATTCATGGTCATTACTGTATATGTTTCTGATGACAGAAGACACAAGATTTCATTCTTTTAAATAGGCGAGGAGCAAACTGGATTGTGATGACGAGCAAGGGTTGGTTGCGCTTTTCAAGCACTCGTTGATGAAGTATCATTCCTACCTGAGGCAAGTGCACTTTGATGGCAAGCCTCTGAATGAAATTTCTGTAAAGTCTCCGGTGCTACATTTATCCGACGGTGACTGGAATAATCTTGTTACACATTGGTCTCGGTTGCAGCGTAAGGTACTGTCTATGATATCACATCACAATTTGAACTACATTTCTGCATTTGCCTTAATGTCTCACTTGTACGAAAACTGTTGGTAGAAGAACATTCGTTCTCAAGGGACCACAGAATCTTGCAACTATACTGCACACTGCATTGCTCTTGTGAGTACCTCTTGCCCTGTATGACCATACTTACTTTCATAGTTGTTTGATTATGTAGCATCACTGCACATGTTAGCCTCATAATCGTCCATTTGGTGGACATTATAAGATCCGTATGGACTCTTACATAAATTTAGAATCAACCCAATGCTTTTGAAGAGGTTTAGCTCTGCAGTCCTCTTGTAAGGACTGAACGTGGCCTATCATTGTACTTACATTAACAACTACTCCCTCCGTCCCATAATATAAGAACGTTTTGTACAGTACACCAGTGTTCAAAACACTCTTGTATTATGGGAAGAGGGATTGGTTCATTTTGTAGCATTCTGCATCTTATCTCCCTCGCCCACCATTTACTAAAAAGACCAGATCTATATTTAATCTTACCAACAAGTAGAATACACAGACAATGCCAGTGCAGAAGTGTAGCCCATTGCTCTTGTCAGTACATTTTGTCCTGTAACGCTTGTACTTCCAGGGATTGGTAGTTGATTATGTAGCATCAATCTGCATCTTATCTTCATTATCCTCTATCCCTTCTAGTATTATTATATCTATAATTACTCTCTACAAAATGTAGAGTACAGGCAATGCTTATGAAGAAGATTATGTGCTAAAATTCTTGAGTTATCCTTCCCTTGACATGGAGAAGGGCATTATAAACCCGGTGTTAACTGTTAATGTAAGTCAGTCCCTCTAAAGCCTTTATCCTCAACTGCTGTTTAATTTGCTCATACTCCCTATCGTTTACTGCTGTTTAGTTTGCTGTTTCTACCAAAATGCATGTTAAGAACCGTAACTTCTAAGTTTTACTTGTAAAACCAAACTCCTTATTCATACCATGCACATTACTTAATACTCCCTATATGTATGCTTGTTTTGGATCTATAATCCAGTGTGTGGTGAAGCAGCCCACGTTTGCACCTTGTCATCTCCTGTTTTATCTTACTGATGTGGATAATGATATGAACAACATGTCATGCACATTATCCAAAATAGATACAATGATTTTCTTTGCCCTTCATCTATGCTTGTTATGTTGACATGGTAATCCAATAGTGTGGTGAAGCTCTCCGCATTATGAACAATGCCAAATTATGCTATTGATATTTTGAACTTACTCTTTATTTTCTAATTTGAAATTGGATGGAATTGACAGTACAGTTATCATCTTTGTTTATACACGTGCAAAACCTGTCATATCTCTGCTTTGTTTCAGGGTGATATGCCTGATGGCATGCACAAGTCTGCTGAAGGCTGTGAGCAAACCCAACATATATTGCAGCAAAGAAGGCAAAACATCTTGAAGATAGCGAGACAACCCCAAAGTCTTGTCTTGATGCAGTGTTCAAGTTACTTGAGACTAGCAGTCATACAAGCTCATAGAAATGGGCCAATGTCTACATCAGGCCTCTAACAGGCCGAAAGTTACTAGGCAGTAGTTGGGCCCAAATATTGGGCGAACAATTAACGGGCCAGATCTGGCTTCGGGCCATAAATGGGCCCAAATATTGGGCGAACAATTAACGTGCCAGATCTGGCTTCGGGCCGTAAATGGGCCTTTATTAAGCAGACCGTTATTGGGCTGGCCCACTAGTACCTGATTAAGTACTACGGGCCTTTGACTGGGCCGGCCTTTTTAACCTATATGGGCCTCTATTGGGCCCATCCACATGTCGACGTATCATAGGCATGTGTCCTCCAATGGACGGGCGACATCTGGCCCACTGACGAGCTGACAGGTGTTCCCTTCGGCCAATCAGAATTTTACACGTGGAAATTTCCCATTGTCCGGGCTGTTAACGGGTTATCGGATCCAAAATCCGACCCGATAGTTTAACGGCGTTCCGTTACAGTGGATGCCATGTGTCGGTCACCCTTGATGAAAGCACTTCTGTGACGCGCGATTTATCGTCATGGAAGTGGACACTTCCGTGATGATAATTTTGGTAATGTCATGGAACACTTCTACGACAGCACAAGTATGACTATCTTGATTCTGTCATAAAATCGTCATGGATGTACATGCATGACAAAAAACGCGACCTACTGTGACAAACACGTATTATCACGGAAGTTTATTTTTTTGTAGTGTGTATGGCTATGCAAAACAAATTCCACATACCACCGTAGAGAGCGCAATATTCCACAAATGCAATCTGCTGACAATTTTTCATAGTGTGACATCACGCCGCGGCCCGGTCATTATTCGAACCGTTTTCTCAACCTGCTGCTACACATACTGCAAGGAGATTTCATTGGCACGTCTTGTCGAAGCAGAGATCGTGTCCCTTATCACGGGATTCTCATCAATACGGGTGTGGGTAACCCAACCGCGCCATCAACACGATGCTTGGGGAATGAGCGAGTTTATAGGGCAAGTGGGGAGGCGCATGGTTTCTACCGCCTTTATAAAGAGATAAGGATTCACCTTTTTCCACCCACGCCTTCTTCTTCCTCTGCTCATCCATTCTCCCTCGCTCGAGCTCTAGCACCCAAGCTTTCTCCTTCTCCGCAAAGTCATTCCAAGTATGTCTGGAGCGGGAGGCAAGTGGATGGCCTTCTCCGTTAAGGAGGAGGACAACATGAAGCTTCGGGAGCCCGGATACCTGGTCGCAGACATCGCGCACCGGCTCCCTACCGAAGGGCAGATCATCCCTACCCCGAAGCCTCAGGAGAGGGTAGTGTTTCTCTCTCACTTTGTCCATGGACTGGGATTCCCCCTCCACCCATTTGTCTGTGGGCTCATGTTCTACTACGGGCTAGACTTCCATGATCTGGCCCCCAATTTCATCCTCAACATCTCGGCGTTTATCGTCGTGTGCGAGGCCTTCCTCTGCATTACGCCCCACTTCAACCTATGGCTGAAGACCTTCAACGTGAAGCCGAAGGTGGTGGTCGGCCAGCAAGCGGAGTGCGGAGGCGCCATGGTGGGCAAGATTCCCAATGTCACCTAGCCCGAAGGCTCCTATGTGGAGACCGTGAAGGGGTGGCAATCGGGGTGGTTCTACATCACCGAGCCGCGCGACACCAACTAGGCAGCGGCCCCCGAATTTCGATCTGGCATCCCCATGCGGCTCACCTCCTGGAAAGAGAAGGGCCTAGCCTGGGGCTCATTGGTGGAGCTGACCGGACTTTAGACCTGCGTCAAAAATATGATAAGCAAGAAAATCAAGCTTGTCAACATGGTCCAGGTCATGCTCTTCCACCGGATCCTTCCATGTCAGAGACGGGCTTTCAATATGTGGGAGTTCGACGCGGCCGAACACCAGACGCTGTGAGAGCTCTTCGACATGATGCACGAAGATGTCTGGAAGGTGCTGTTCAAGGCCACCGAGGTACCACCACCGATAGCCGAAGATCGCGGACTTAGCGCAAAGCGCCAAGAAAATCCGGTGAGTTTTATATTTTGCAATATGTGCCTTTTACTAGCCCACCCGCGGGAGGAATCTAAACCTCCATGCCAATCTAACAGGACTGGGTAGCGATAGCGGAGCGAATTGACTGTCCGGCTCCACTACCCGAAGATCCAGCATCGCCTATCTTAATGAAGATGATGTTTCCGGCGCCCTATGAGGTGCCGGAGAAGAAGGCCAAGAAGAAGGCCGCGGGGACTAGGAAAGGTCTCCGGCGCAAGGTTGTATCGGACTCATCGTCCGAAGACACCAAGGCATGCTCCTCCAACTAGGGGGAGAAGAAAAGGAAGGCCGCCCCATCTAGGGAGGCCGAAGGTCCAAGAAGGGAAAGACCCTCCCTCTGGACCATTCCCCCACAGCCACCTATAGCTTTGAGGAGTGGTTGCCCAGGGACAAGCCCCTAGCAAAGTCGTAAGTATCCGGACACTATACTACTTCCGGCATGTTTTGCTTTATTGCTTCTTATCATGCCGAACTTGCATATGCAGTCCGGCCAAGTCCCACATCGATGTATCTTCATCAGATGGGTCTTTGGGCCTATCGGCGATGAACAGTCATTCACTCCCTACAGGCTCCTCCCCCAGGCCCGTGGACGACACTGAGGTGTTGTCTCAGAGGATACCGGACCAGGGGGAGACTGTTCTTGAGACGCCCCAAGGTGAAATCCCAGACGTCGGGCACATGGGGAGAAGACCCCCATGGACTCCCATAACGGGGGCCACAGCAAGACTGGCCCCCAGCCAGATACTGCTCCGGAACCCCCAGTGGTTCTGGATTCAGGCAGGCAGCCCCTCTCTACGGGGGGGTGAGCCGCCAATGCCGATGACCTCTATCCATCCAGAGGCATCAGACAACTTGCTGGAAGCGCTTCATAGCGCTTCCATTGACGAAGAGCACCGCACCATCATGAGTGCGGTGATCGAGAAGGTCTGGTCCGCCAAAAGCGGATTGACCAAAGCCTGCGCCAGCCTCCTAACATGCTTTGAGGTAAGTAGTAAAATTATAAGAAAATATCATAGTATAGACAGTAGCCCATGATGCTCTGTTTGGCGTTCGGAAAGGCTGAACAGAGGATCAAATAACATCCGCAGGAGTCTAACAGAAAATGTCCATGTGAATAAGTAGGCATCACTGCTGGCCGCTGCCGCTTGTACTGCGGAGGTCCCCGGACTGAAGCAGGACCTGGAGCGGACCGAAGGAGAGCTCGGCCTCGTGAAGAGGCAGCTCGAGGATAACAAAGGTACATAATACCCCGTTTGTATATTGATAAAGAAAAAATGGTTTCAGCTCATAGAAGCGTCATGAACTTTAATAGGGGCCACGACCGAAGTGGCAGCCCTTAAGAAGGCGATGACCGAGGCCAAAGACAAACCGGCCAAGGAGTGCACAGAGCGCGAGAAACAAGAGGCCCGGGTCGACGAGGTCCAGCAAGAGCGCCAGGATTTCATCAAAAAATATGAGTCCTTGGAGCGTGACTCTAAGACTCGAGACTCCAAGCTTGCTAAGGCCCTCCAGAGCATGCGAGGCGCCAAAGCCGAAGCCCAAAGGGCCCTCCAGGAGATTCAGGCGGCCAAAAAGATAGCGGTGGGTAAGGCATTCATTATGCAAAGCAAGCATGTGAAGGAGACTTTCCTTTTACTTACCCGAATTTGGAGCTCTCCAGGAGCGTTCGCATATCTGCCGCGCAACATATCGGATGTCGCGGAGTTCTACCGGGCCAAAGAAGAGAGCTCGACGGAGAAGTTGTTCTGGCCTCAATATATTGGGACCGAACATCCAATGCCCTTGAGGGACCAGCTGAAGCAACTGGTCGAACTGCACAAGGTGGCCGAACTGGCCATGCAGGACCTTATAGTCCGGTTGTGGCCTGCCGAGCCCTTGCCCAGCAGCTACTTCGACCTCATGTAGCGGCATGTAAATGCCTGCCCGTGGCTTGAAGTCAGAAAGCGGTTAGTCTACAATGAAGGTGCGTGCATGGCCTTCGCCCGTGCGAAAGTGCACTGGGCGAAGATGGATGCCGAGAAGTTGGTGACGGAGGGGCCGCTGAAGGGCAAGGAGCACCGCCACCCCCAAAAGTATTATGACAGTGTCCTGAAGGGCGCCTGCCTTGTGGCGGAGGAATGTGCTAAGGATGTAATATTTGAATGAATGCACTCCTTTGATCCTGTAATATGAAAACAAGTTCATTTGCGCTATATAACGCTTGTTGATTTAAAATTTTACCTTCTGTGCAACCGTTTATAAAATCTGAGAGTTGGCCAGTCGTCGGCTTATGCCCCCATGTAACTAGTACCAGGGTGTTCGGGATAAATCTAAACACTCTTTATCCAAATTTTTCGTCCTTTAAGGAGGTGTTTAGCGCAACAAACAACGCCATCGGACTATACAGCTTTATCACTCTCACATAGCCATAGAAGTCTATAATTTTAAATTTTGGCGTAGCCCCTAGTATTCGGAAGGCCGGACTTGGGGCGCTATACACGCCTAAATCGGACAAGGTCGATTCCTCGCCCGAAGCAGAAAAAATCTTTAAGGATTTGAGACCTGTGGAACAGCGACCAGCTCTCGCCGCATCATGACAGTCAGTGTTTGGCTTTCTCTACTGAGGTGCTCGTCTGGAAGAACCGGGACACAATCACAGTAGTTCTCCCTGTTGAAAGTACATGTTGTCCCCATGTGTGGTTTTGGTAATTAATGACAATCCTTATGGACTAATGTTTGCATTAAGATGTACATTTGAAGGTTAGTCCCATTGGAATATGATTGAAGAATAATGGAAGACAACTCCTTTGAAGCAACAATGACATTGAGATGATCAAAATGAATTTCATTGGAGTATCTTAAGGGTTGCCATGCTTAGAGCTATGGTTTGAGCCATAATGGATCAAGATCTTAAAAGGATGATTTGAATGATGAACTCTAGGAGTGGCTCAAAGATATGATCATAATGGACTCATGTGTTGAGTCATGATTGATCAAGTATTCAAGCAAGCTATTCAAGTGAAGAATCCAATATACCCTTCAAGACGTCAAGATTAAACATGGAGTAGAGATATAGGTTGACCAAGATGAAGCTCAAAGATCAAACTCTAAAGGTCGACACACGAGCGCAAATGATGCACCACATAGGATCTTGTGGTATGATAAGAAATTATCAATTGCACTCTGTGTACTAACCCATACTATGCATTGTCTATGTTTTTGAGGGTTAGGTGATTCTCATGGGCTCGCATCAAGAAAGAGATTTCAAGTGTCTATGAGAGGATGACATCAAGTGTTGGTGATCATGGTTGACAAGGGCAAGTTCAAGATAACCATCCCAAAGGATTACATGCTTGAAGCTTGTGGATGATCACATGATGGACAAGTGAAGATGAATACAAAGCAAAGCTTCCCCACATTGTGTATGGGGGAGAGACTTGAAGACTTCACCAATGTCTTGCCTTCATCTTGAGCCAAGAAGAAACATCAACATCACGCTCAACTGAACGGCTTGTGTCAAAGGTATTAGTTCCTTCGACGTTAGTGTTGTGGAGTGATGACCACCAAAGAAAACATATACACTCAAGAATGGATTCTTGATAGCTATGTAGTGTAGCTATTTTTATGATTCTTGAGTTATAGGGATCCCTCACTATTAAGAGGAGATCAAAGGGGTTTGTGATGGATTTGCTCAAGTCAACATCTTCTGTAGACAATTCCACTCATATCCTATATACCAAAGAAAAGCCAAAGCCAAATAGTTTCCCAAAATATATGATCTAACGTTTGCATAATATGAACCCTCCATTTTGGTTTATTTTGGGCGGTTCTCTATCTGAGGAGTTGGAGCTTTTCCATAGCTTCAAAACGAGCCCAAGATCGTCAAAATCGGAGTTTGGATGTGAAAGTTATGCATGTTTTAGTTTTGGGGTTCCTACTGTTATTTTGGCCGGACGTCCGGTAACGTCCGTAAATCCGGTGCGCCAATCCAGAATCAAACAGACGGAAATCCGGTAAGTATCGGACGTTCGGAAAATGTCGGACGTCCGTCAAACCTATTTCGCAAATATCCTGATACATTCGTCTGATGGCGTGCTACAGCCGCCGGACGTCCGGTGTTCCACCGGACGTCTGGTGCCTATTTTGCCACCGGACGTCCGACACTTTCCTGAGCAGAATTCTGCCCCATCGGCCATTTAGGGCCACACTATAAATACCCCTTCACTACTTTGTGGAGGGGTTGAGCAACACAACTATCTTGACCCACACTTGAAGAAAAGCTCCCTCTTCTTTCTCCTACCTCAAATCTTAGATCCCGGAGAGATTTGTGAGAGTTCTTGAGAGAGATTCCACTCAAGTGAAGATACACTCCCTCTCCTTCTCTTGACCAAAGGAATTCGTGATTTGAGCAAGTCCTGAGCATTTCCCCCTTGATCTTGTTACTCTTGGAGGTTGGAGACTCCTAGGCGGTAGGAGTGCTCCGGTGAGGAATCAACTTGTGATTTGTCCCCCTGAAAGTTTGTGAAGGTTTGGAGGCCACCTCAAGGTCTACCACTAGTGGTTGGGAATTGCCTTCATGGTGATATCTCGAGGAGAATAGGGTGAGCCTTCGTGGCGTTGGTGTGCCTTCGTGGTAACATCCACCTCTCTAACGGTGACTAGCTTCCCTCCAAGGAAGTGAACATCGGGATACATCATCGTCTCCGTGACTTCGGTTATCCCTAACCCTAACTCCTTACTTGTGGTTTACCTTGGTCACTTGACCGCGCATTCACTATTCTTGTTGTCCTCATTATATTGTGTTGGTTACCATATCGTAGAGATTATTCAGGCCAACACTTTATAGTCCGCATTTCATACTTCCTACTATTGTTATATCTTGTATTTAGTGTGAATTGCTAGCTTGTGACATATCTTGTGTAAGCTTGTAGTGCTTACTTGAGTTTGCTTGTATCATTCAATTCCATATATTGTGATAAAATTTGTGTAAGCTTGTATTGCCTACTTGTGGGTGAGTATATTATTTATTTCCATCTCTCGTGATGTACATTGAGTAAGTTTGTGTAACTTACTTGTGCTTACTCATATCCTCGTTGTTCTCATCTTGTTTATGCTAAGTTGTTGGTGCACTTAGTGAGCCTAGTATATTTTGGATTTGTGCTTGAAAAGTATCTGCTTAGTTTATTTCCGCATTAGGATATAGCCAAATTTGTAAAAGATTTTAAAACGCCTATTCACCCCCCCTCTAGGCGACATCATAGTCCTTTCAATTGGTATCAGAGCTAGGTCTCTCCTTATTAGGCTTAACCGCCTAGAGAGTAATGATGTCGACTAGTGAACTAGTGCACGATGACACATTTTGTTTTAATGGCACAAATTACATTATGTGGAGATTACGCATGCTTTGTCACTTTCGGGCCATGGGTCCAAATGCTTTGCGGATTCTGGTTGTTGGGAATTCAAATCTAAAGGATGGACAATCTCCTTCACTTGGTGATATGCATCTTGATAGTGAAGCTTTAAGTATCATTCACCAAGCTATAACCTTCGAGGTGTTCAAGTCAATTTCGTCTTATTTGTTGGCTCATGATGCTTGGACCAAAATTGAAGATATATATGGTGGGTCCAATCTTCATGAAGACAATACTCTTTTTGGGGAGTTAATGGAGGAGTTCTCCACATTTTTAAATCATGAAGAGCTCTCTATTGCTTCCACCGCCGATTACTTGCATACCTCAACATCTTTCACTTCACCAACATGTGGCATACCACAAGGTAATGACATGGTGAGTGAAGAAATATCTTGTAATGATGGTGTTAAGCTCATTTGTGATGATATGCTTGATCTCCCATGTTGCCATGATAGAAATGTTTTGGTTTCCTCTAGTTGTTCTATGACTAACCATGTAGATGAAATCAATAAAGATGAGGCATGCTTGGTTGATGAAGAATCCTCCTCTCTAAAAGAATCATCATCAACCCCTTGTGTTCACATGTGCCTCATGGCAAGAGGTAATGACGAGGTATCATCTTCTCTTAGTGATAATGATGATAGTTGTAATGAGGAAGATGATGAAGTCTTGACTCAAAATCTCTATGAGATTGGGAAAACTCTTCGTAGAGCTAAAAATAACACTTATAAAAGGCTCCAAGATGGTCTTGCTTGCTTTCAAAAATGTAACTCTTCGTAGAGCTAAAAATATCATTACATCAACATTACATAATAGATGGGGATACATACAAAAGGCATACAATGCCACACGAATACAACATCACATACATAAGAACAACATCCGACTACGGATGAAACACAAACAGAAGCTCAAACGACATCCACCCTGCTAGCCCAGGCTGCCGACCTGGAACCTATCCCCTGATCGAAGAAGCAGAAGAAGAACTCAATGCACGCAAGCATCGCTCTCGCGTCATGATCCTCGCATAACCTGTACCTGCAACTGTTGTTGTAGTAATCTGTGAGCTACGAGGACTCAACAATCCCATTACCATGGGTATCAAGACTAGCAAAGCTTAATAGGAAAGGAAGGGGTAATGTGGTGAGGTTGCAGCAGCGACTAAGCATATATGGTGGCTAACATACGCAAATAAGAGCGAGAAGAGAGCAAACGGAATGGTCGTGAAGCTAGCAATGATCAAGAGGTGATCCTGAACACCTACTTATGTCAAACATAACCCAGAAACCGTGTTCACTTCCCGGACTCCGCCGAGAAGAGACCATCATGGCTACACACACGGTTGATGCATTTTAATTCGGATCTGGTGTCAAGTTATCTACAACCGGACATTAACAAATTCCCATCTGCCACGTAACCGCGGGCATGGCTTTCGAAAGTTTAAACCCTGTAGGGGTGTCCCAACTTAGCCCATGATAAGCTCTCGCGATCAACGAAGGATAAACCTTCTCCCAGGAAGACCCGGTCAGACTCGGAATCCCGGTTTACAAGACATTTCGACAATGGTAAAACAAGACCAGCAAGACTGCCCGATGCGCCGACAATCGCGATAGGAGCTGCACATATCTCGTTCTCAGGGCAACACCGGATAAGTCAAGCTACGAGTAAAATCAACCCTCGAGTTGCCCCGAGGTGGCCCCGCAGGCTGCTCGGTTCGGACCAACACTTAGACAAGCACTGGCCCGGGGGGGCTAAAATAAAGATGACCCTCGAGAGAGCGACTCCCAAGGGAAAAGTAGGTGGTGGTGAGGCAAATGGTAAAACCAAGGTCGGGCCTTGCTGGAGGAGTTTTATTCAAAGCGAACTGTCAAGGGGGTCCCATAAATCACCCAACCGCGTAAGGAACGCAAAATCCGGGAACATAACACCGGTATGACGGAAACTAGGGCGGCAAGAGTGGAACAAAACACCAGGCAAAAGGCCGAGTCTTCCACCCTTTACCAAGTATATATATGCATTAATTAAATAATATAAGAGATATTGTGATATCCCAATCAAAATCCTGTCCACCGTGGAGCAATCTTCAAACTTCACCTGCAACTAACAACGCTATAAGAGGGGCTGAGCAAAGCGGTAACATAGCCAAGCAACGGTTTGCTAGGAAGGGTGTCAAAGGTTAGAGGTTCATGGCAATTTGGGAGGCTTGAGGAGCAAAAGATAGGTAACGCAACATAGCGATAGAACGAAGCAACTAGCATAGCAATGATAGTAGTGAGATCCAGGGTGGCGGTCATCTTGCCTAAAATCCCACAAGGAAGAAGAACGAGTCCATGAAGAAGACGAACGGATGAAGCCACGAAGACGAACCAAGCGTAGACGAACGAATCCTCACGATCGCAACGAAACGGGAACTATCGAGAAGAAGTACACAACATGGTAAACACACCACACATGAACATGACATGATGCACAACAAGCATGATGCATGACAAAGGCTAGATGAAGCTACTCATGGCAAGAGACGATGCAAACAAGAGCAACACATCAAGGCAAGTTTAAATGAGGCCGGGAACAACATATAACAATTCCGGTAAGTCCTCATATGGAAATTTCGAAATTGGTCCAGAACTGAATAAACCTTATGTTCAAGTTGTTAAACAGCAAGTTAAGATGCACCAACATGATCTACACGAGATTCTAGTGAAGTTACATATAAAGTGCATTTAATTCGGAGCTACGGCCTAGAAGATATGAGCAAAACAAGTTAAACATGGCATTGATGCAAAATGCACCCAAACATCAAGCAAACACCTCAAAACAAGGATGCAACATGATAATATGAAATTACATGCAAAATCAAGCAAGTTTCATATAGAGCACACCCAAAACGGAGCAACGGTTCAACACATACACTCCAAACATGATATAGCAACAATCTGTCCATAACAGCAATTAGGCATATTGCAAGCATCAAAACAATATGCTACAGCACCTCAATAATAAAACAAAGGGCATGGACATGATGTACTGGTAAAGCATAACAAAACATGAACAATGAGCTATCTCCAGAAATCACTAGAACATGCTCAAACACACATGGAAAGATTGCAAATAATAACAGTTTCAGACTTTAGCAGAAATAACATCAGGTTGCATTGTTTAGACCTATCAAACAACATGTTACAGGAACTTAACATGGAAAACAAAGGCATGACATGAACCTACTAATTGCATAGAACAAAAGTCCCTTACTGACCATGAGCCAAAAAGTATCATAAGAAATGATGGCATCCATGTAAACATGGAAAGTTATATGACAGATTCAGACATGCCAGGAACAATGATAAGTAGGCATGTTGGCGAGCTTGAACCACTCACCAAAGAGAAATACATGGCATCGCAAGGCAATCAACAGTAAGAAGACATGTTTAAGAAGCAAAGAATGGCAAGAACAAGTTCATAGGGTGCATGGACCACTAGGAAATCACATGGCTAAACTGAACTTCATGTTAACAGGCTGACAACAACATTATTTAGCAAGTTTGGAGCAAGATATGAACAATCTACAGCGAGCTATAAATGCAAACAGGGGCATGGATGGATAGCTCATAACCATATGTACAAAACATCCTTACTAAAGTATATCAAAATAAGCATGGATCTCTCTGTAGCATCAAGTTTACATGGCATAAAAATAAAGCAAAACAGGGACTGAAATCAGCAACATCACGAGGCCTAGTTTACAAGCTTGTGCTAGTCACCACATTGATCACAAAAATACATGGCATACACCCCTGTAAAGATGGCATGGCATAGTTCAAAACACATGTAGACATCAACCTCATAGGATGCACACATCAAACATGGCAAAAATTACAAATGAGCATGTTATAACAGTTTCAGCAGATTAACAGCAACATGCACTCTTGCAACGATGATTCAGGCATCAAGATGAACTCAAATGAACATGATGCAATGCAATGAAATGAAGTACTCATCGAGGCGAACAATTTGACATATTACGCGCACAAAACGGAGCAGTATGCATGGAGATATGGTGCGATGAACAGGGCATGATAATGTTAAAATATTCGGGACTTAGTGGAATTTCGATCTCGGGGAAAAGTCAACGGACAAGGTGGCCGGTGGATCTCGCCGGAGAACGGCGGCTAGAGCTGGAGAGGGCGATGGAGATGAGGCCAGGGGCGGCGGATCCGGGGCTCCTCCGGCCGGATCTCGCCGGATCCGGTCCGGGTCGAGGCGGAGCTCCAGCGGAAGCTCGGGGCGAGCGGGCGGCGCGCTCGGGCGGCGGCCGGCAACCGCGGCGGTGGCCGGAGAGGAGAGGCGGCGGGGCAAGGCGCACCGGA
>NC_057807.1:274526845-274533599 GCF_018294505.1 Triticum aestivum
GGAGCAGGGCCACGTGGCACGGCGCCAGTGGCTGCGGGGGCGGCGGCGATTTCGTCCGGTGGCGGCGGACGTGTCCGGTGGCGGCGGAGGGCGATTTTTAGGGTTTGGACCCGGGATTAGAGGAGGGGTGCACATATTTATATGTAGAGGGAGCTAGGAGAGTCCAAATGAGGTGCGGTTTTCGCCCACACGATCGTGATCGAACGACCGAGAGCATGGAGGGGAGTTTGCTGGGTTTTGGGCCACTTTGGAAGGGTGTTGGGCTGCAAGAAGAAGGAGGCTTTTACGGTTACCCGGTTAACCGTTGGAGTATCAAACAGACTCCAAATGGCACGAAACTTGACAGGCGGTCTACCGGTGCTATACCAAGGCCGCTTGGCAAACCTCGGGCCATTCCGAGAAAGTTTAACACCCGCACATGAAAAGAGGCAAAAGGGGGCGCCGGATGACATAGGAGTGCAGGATTGCAAAACGGACAACGGGGAAAATGCTCGGATGCATGAGACGAACACGTATGCAAAATGAAATGCACATGATGACATGACAAAATGCAACACGCAAGAAAATGACATGGCAACGGCGGCGAATAACTGGCAAACACCTGGCGCATCGAATCCGGGGCGTTACAACACTCCTCCACTAACAAGAGATCTCGTCCCGAGATCTTAGGACCGAGACGGAATGGAAAGTGGATGAGGTGAAACAAGAACTCAAGAGAAGAATCAAAGAATCGAGAGCACTCAAGAAGAAGAGAGGAATGACGAGAATGAAGAGAGTCAAAAGCTCACGGAATCAGATAGACTATGAAACAACTTCGGTTAGAATGAGATAAGAAACGAATAAGACTGGAAAGGATTTAGGCAGAACTCTGACTGAACATGGAAAGAATAGAACACGAACTTGAGAGGACGGAATGATACTTGATGGAGACATGACACAAAACCTCCGGAAAGAATTGAAATAGAATGAAAAGAACTTAGAAGGAAAGGTTGAACGGAGTTGTTGAGAAAATCAACAACGAAAAGAATAAGCTTGTCGTGGACTTACGGATAACATCTCAAAATTATGAGGTGATAATCGACCACGAGCAGAAAAGATTAAATAGCTGAGAATAACGAAGAAATGCAAAACTCCACTTCAAAAGAATACGGAGAATTAATTGCACTTTGAGATGCGATAAGAAAAGATACTTGAACTCCACCAACAAAATCTTGATGAACTCTTGAAGAAAGGATTAAATCATGAAGAACCACCATAAAGAACTCCGGTGACCAAAGGATGATGAGATAGAAATGAAGGAAGAAAGAATAAGATGAGCCTTGCGATGATTTAGATGGAGGTTCCGACGAAATGTCCGAGGAAATCCGAACTCCGGAAAAGAAAAGATGAAAACACTTGGAACTAGAATTTATTCATCAAGAACAAACTCTGAAGGAAGGGATTTCTCATTTGGATGAAATAAGAATAAGATTTATTGTATGCTTATACTTCATGAAATTTAATTGATGACAAGCAATTGATTTTGCATACTACTTATTCTACTTGAAAAAAAAAGATTGAGAACGGATAGCACAAAACTTGAGAAGGACTTCATGAACCACCGGTAGGATTGAAAAGAACGAAAGGATTAAAATGATAATCAAGGAAAAAGAATCTTGAATGAACCACCGTAAGAATTCAAAAATGACTGATGAAAGAGAGTGAATCACCGGGAAGAATTAGCAGAACAAATAAGCTAGAGGGGATTTAGATGCAAAAGAACAGGAAGAACTCGAGCTGATTAAAGAACACTTGAACGAAGCGCCGGGGTAATTAGAGAACGATAACTGGAATGATGGCCTCCGATGAAAAGAAACAGGAAAACAAGTTCTGACATACTCCGGATGGATGAAAAGAATATCTGACAAATGGAATAATTCGCGAGGATAACATGAATGTAGAATCACGAAACTTCGAGAGAACAGACAAGATTTAGAGGAAAAACTCTTCTTCGGTCTTCAAATGATGACGAGAAACACCACCAAAATTAATGAGATACTCCGGAAGAATGAAAAGCAAAGAGGTTGAGCCAACAATGAAATGATTTGAAATCGGTCTTGGAGAAGGCAAGTGACTGATGGGATCCATTCTTACATCACACTTGAAAAGAATTTGAGAATAACTTCGGGGGAATTAGAAGAGTCAGGTAAGATCCTGCAAAAAGACCTGTGGGTTAGGGCCCACTAAAAGAAAAACATCGTTGGAAAGAATTGTTGAACAGATAGATGATGCACTGGAACAATTGAAATATTTGAATGAGGTGACAACCTCGAATTAATCAGAACATAGACGAATCTCTTGAGATGTCTTCCGAACTCCGGAATGATTGAATGGTGAGAGGAAAACGAGCGAGGAGAACACTTGATCCAAGGAAAAGAATGTGATCAACCCGAAAAACTTGAATTGAATCCACCGGAAAAGAAGAAGAGATGAAGAATGACGAACGAGACAAGAATTCACCGGTTGAAATAATTGAGGGATGACTGAAGAGGCTCCACACGAATGAAATAGCTTCTCGAATAGATGCTCAGACTCCGGGAAGAAAAGGGGTGGGAGGGCGGAAAAACAATGGCAACTTGGAAGGGGAAACCAACGAATAGCTTGAAGAGAAAACACCGGTTAAAATCATTGAGGAAAGAAAGCAATGACTTCGCACGAGTAGGATGGATACTCGATTACGGACTCCGATTCCGAGAGGAAGAAGGGTGGGCAGGTGGGAAAAGAAAACAACTGAGGATTGAACTTGGTAAAGATGAAGAGGCTCGAGTCAACTTGACGAGAAATGCATCGGATGAAAAGAGCTGGGGAACAACGATCAGAAAACCAACTACGTGATCCTAAGAAAGTTTGAAAGGGAAGAGAAATAATTTAAAACACCTACGTCAAGATTTGTCACCAGAGCGACGAACGGGCTGAGGAGTAAAAAGAATTACTACTCTTCGATATAACTAGACTCTGAAAACAGTTTTCTTCTAGACTCGATAACGGCCAAACTACACGATAAATCAGGGGGGCTCCTAGGGTCGGTCGAGGCTCTGATACCAACTTGTCACGCCCAATATGCGACCCTATCCAAAAGGAACTCGAAGGTCCCACCAAGGATAGACCCGCATATTGAAATGCTTTTTCAAGGTGGATATCATTACATCAACATTACATAATAGATGGGGATACATACAAAAGGCATACAATGCCACACGAATACAACATCACATACATAAGAACAACATCCGACTACGGATGAAACACAAACAGAAGCTCAAACGACATCCACCCTGCTAGCCCAGGCTGCTGACCTGGAACCTATCCCCTGATCGAAGAAGAAGCATAAGAAGAACTCAATGCACGCAAGCATCGCTCTCGCATCATGATCCTCGCATAACCTGTACCTGCGACTGTTGTTGTAGTAATCTGTGAGCCACGAGGACTCAGCAATCCCATTACCATGGGTATCAAGACTAGCAAAGCTTAATGGGAAAGGAAGGGGTAATGTGGTGAGGTTGCAGCAGCGACTAAGCATATATGGTGGCTAACATACGCAAATAAGAGCGAGAAGAGAGCAAACGGAACGGTCGTGAAGCTAGCAATGATCAAGAGGTGATCCTGAACACCTACTTACGTCAAACGTAACCCAGAAACCGTGTTCACTTCCCGGACTCGGCCGAGAAGAGACCATCACGGCCACACACACGATTGATGCATTTTAATTCGGATCTAGTGTCAAGTTATCTACAACCGGACATTAACAAATTCCCAACTGCCACATAACCGCGGGCACGGCTTTCGATACTTTAAACCCTACAGGGGTGTCCCAACTTAGCCCATGATAAGCTCTCGCGATCAACGAAGGATAAACCTTCTCCCAGGAAGACCCGATCAGACTCGGAATCCCGGTTTACAAGACATTTCGACAATGGTAAAACAAGACCAGCAAGACCGCCCGATGCGCCGACAATCCCGATAGGAGCTGCACATATCTCGTTCTCAGGGCAACACCGGATAAGCTAAGCGTACAGGTACCGACGTAACCCAAGTTGCCAAGGGATGGTCCCGCACGGTGCTCTAGTTTGGACCAATGCTTAGACAAGCACTGGCCCGGTGGGGGCTATAATAAAGATGACCCTTGGGTTAATTACTCCCAAGGGAAATGTAGGTGGGGGAGAGGCAAATGGTAAAACCAAGGTTGGGCCTTGCTGGAGGAGTTTTATTCAAAGCGAACTGTCAAGGGGGTCCCATAAATCACCCGACCGCGTAAGGAACGCAAAATCCGGGAATATAACACCGGTATGACGGAAATTAGGGCGGCAAGAGTGGAACAAAACACCAGGCATAAGGCCGAGCCTTCCACCCTTGACCAAATATATAGATGCATTAATAATATAAGAGATACTGTGATATCCCAATCAAAATCCTGTCCATCATGGAGCAATCTTCAAACTTCACCTGCAACTAACAACGCTATAAGAGGGGCTGAGCAAAGCGGTAACATAGCCAAGCAATGGTTTGCTAGGAAGGGTGTCAAAGGTTAGAGGTTCATGGCAATTTGGGAGGCTTGAGGAGCAAAAGATAGATAACGCAGCATAGCGATAGAACGAAGCAACTAGCATAGCAATGATAGTAGTGAGATCCAGGGTGGCGGTCATCTTGCCTGAAATCCCGCAAGGAAGAAGAACGAGTCCATGAAGAAGATGAACGGATGAAGCCACGAAGACGAACCAAGCGTAGACGAACGAATCTTCACGATCGCAACGAAACGGGAACTATCGAGAAGAAGCACACAACATGGTAAACACACCACACATGAACATGACAATCTGCACAACAAGCATGATGCATGATAAAGGCTACATGAAGCTACTCATGGCAAGAGACGATGCAAACAAGAGCAACACATCAAGGCAAGTTTAAATGAGGCCGGGAACAACATATAACAATTCCGGTAAGTCCTCATATGCAAATTTCGAAATTGGTCCAGAACTGAATAAACCTTATGTTCAAGTTGTTAAACAGCAAGTTAAGATGCACCAAGATGATCTACACGAGATTCTAGTGAAGTTACATATAAATTTCATTTAATTCGGAGCTACGGCCTAGAAGATATGTGCAAAACAAGTTAAACATGGCATTGATGCAAAATGCATCCAAACATCAAGCAAACACCTCAAAACAAGGATGCAACATGATAATATGAAACTACATGCAAAATCAAGCAAGTTTCATATAGAGCACACCCAAAACGGAGCAACGGTTCAACACATACACTCCAAACATGATATATCAACAATCTGTCCATAACAGCAACTAGGCATATTGCAAGCATCAAAACAATATGCTACAGCACCTCAATAATAAAACAAAGGGCATGGACATGATGTACTGGTAAAGCATAACAAAACATGAACACTGAGCTATCTCCAGAAATCACTAGAACATGCTCAAACACACATGGAAAGATTGCAAATAATAACAGTTTCAGACTTTAGCAGAAATAACATCAGGTTGCAATGTTTAGAGCTATCAAACAACATGTTATAGGAACTTAACATGGCAAACAAAGGCATGGCGTGAACCTACTAATTGCATAGAACAAAAGTCCCTTACTGACCATGAGCCAAAAAGGATCAGAAGAAATGATGGCATCCATGTAAACAAGGAAAGTTATATGACAGATTCAGACATGGCAGGAACAACGATAAGTAGGCATGTTGGCGAGCTTGAACCACTCACCACAGAGCAATACATGGCATGGCAAGGCAACCAACAGTAATAAGACATGTTTATGAAGCAAAGAATGGCAAGAATAAGTTCATAGGGTGCATGGATCACTAGGAAATCACATGGCTAAACTGAACTTCATGTTAACAGGCTGACAGCAACATCATTTAGCAAGTTTAGAGCAAGATATGAACAATCTACAGCAAGCTATAAATGCAAACAGTGGCATGGATGGATATCTCACAACCATATATACAAAACATCCTTACTGAAGTATCTCAAAATAAGCATGGATCTCTCTGTAGCATCAAGTTTACATGGCATAAAAATAACAGCGGAATAGGGACTGAAATCAGCAACATCACGAGGCCTAGTTTACAAGCTTGTGCTAGTCACCACATTCATCAAAAAAATACATGGCATACACCCCTGAATAGTTCAAAACACATGTAGACATCAACCTCATAGGATGCACACATCAAACATGACAAAAATGACAAATGAGCATGTTATGACAGTTTCAGAACATTAACAGCAATATGCACTCTTGCAACGATGATTCAGGCATCAAGATGAACTCAAATGAACATGATGCAATGGAATGAAATGAAGTACTCGTCGAGGCAAACAATTTGACATATTACACGCACGAAATGGAGCAGTATGCATGGAGATATGATGCGATGAATAGGGCATGATAATGTCAAAATATTCGGGACTTAGTGGAATTTCGACCTCGGGGAAAAGTCAACGGACGAGGTGGCCGGTGGATCTCGCCGGAGAACGGCGGCTGGAACTGGAGAGGGTGATGGAGATGAGGCCAGGGGCAGCGGATCCGGGGCTCCTCCGGCCGGATCTCGCCGGATCCGGTCCGGGTCGAGGCGGAGCTCCGGCGGAAGCTCGGGGCGAGCGGGCGGCGCGCTCGGGCAGCGGCCGGCAACCGTGGCATTGGCCGGAGAGGAGAGGCGGCGGGGCGAGGCGCGCCAGAGCGGCGAGGCTC
>NC_057807.1:274887242-274986565 GCF_018294505.1 Triticum aestivum
CCACTCCATTCGCTCCGCCAAAGCCGCCCTCCCCGCCACGCCGATACGTCGGCGCCGCGGTTCGTCGAGGGGACGCATGGCGATCCTCTCGCTCCCACAGTACGCTCTCGTAGACTGCCGTCCTCTAGCCGCGCCGCCACCTCTGGCTACGTTCTTGTGGAGGCGCACGGCGGTCAGCGCCGCCACCGCTGGCGATGTTCATGTGGAGACGCATGGCGGTCAACTTCTCCCACGGTACACGCATTCTAGACTGAGGCCCTGTTCATGTCGGTGTAGCGTTGAATGTTAGCTAATAGACGCTGTTAATCTCATTGTTTGCCGAAGTAGTTTACTGTCAATATGCTCTGCTTAAGAAGCTTCCTTGCCCTGTTCTGCACTCAAGCTTCCTTGCCGAAGTAGTTTGCTGAGATGGCATGCCAAGGCCGATTAGTTGCTAAAATATCCTGCCATATATTTATTGTGACGTAGATTGCCATGGTCTAGTAGCCAATCTGTTAGGTGAAATAGCTCTACACCATTTTATACTCGATCTTTGTTGCTGCGATGGCCTTCGATAGTTCGATGGCTGTGTGCTCGGCCTCATTGACTGCTGAAACAGCCTGCCATAATTTAGCACTCAAATCTGTTTGCTGAATTAGCTTTACATATATTTCGTTACTTAGATCTGCTCGTCCAAATATCTTGCCATAGCTTTAGACATCGACCTAGGTATTTTTTTCTGGACTTCATAAAAAAGCATATATGTTTTTCCTGTAATATCTAGTAGAAGAACTAATTTGTATGTCTAACAGATGGACAGGACTTGGATAACTTCTGCTCGAAGATTCTCCGCTGCATATGTCGAGGGGGTTGAAAACTTCATGAACTTTATCAGAGCTGAGTACGGTGGTCCGAAATCAGATGTGCTCTGCCCGTGTAGCAGTTGTATGAATTCAGTTACAAGACCCCAGTCAACTGTGCAAAATCATCTACACTTGTATGGGATGTCGGTCACATATACTAGGTGGGTTCATCATGGTGAAGCTGTGAACGTCAATGTTATTGACTACGTGGAAGCAGCAGATCACCATCTTGATCTGCCTGATGCTCAGGTGGAAGAGGAGGAGGAGGTGGTGGTGGCGGAGCCAGTGAGTTTGACCAACATTGAAACAATGCTACGAAATGCTCGTGCATTCCGTGAACTTTCACCTGCAGAAGAAAAACGGTGGGCCCGCATGTTGGAACAATGCAACGTTGCTGTCACCCCAGGAAATAAGCTGTCAGTATTCTCAGCTATGGTCACCTTTCTTCAGGTGAAGACATCTGAGCGGATGACCAACAAATCATTCGATGCGATGTTGGCTGCTTTCCGCAAATCTTTCCCAGATGCGTCTGAGCTGCCACACACCTACAGTAAAATGAAGAATTTCCTTCGTGCAGTTGGAATTGGATATGATATGATCCATGTTTGTAAGAATAATTGTGTTCTGTTCCGGAAGGATTATGCCAACTTAAGTGAATGCCCGAAATGCAAATCATCAAGATGGAAAGATGGCGATGCTGTGAAGAGGGTTCCTCATAATGTTCTGAGACATTTTCCAATTACACCAAGATTGCAGAGGTTGTTTCATGATGCTGAAACAAGAGAGGATGTACTGTGGCATTCTAGGAACCAGGAGTACAAAGATCAGAATGTAATGAGCCATCCATCTCATGGTAGTGAGTGGAAAAGCTTCAATGATAAACACAAAGAGTTTGCTGCTGACCCGAGAAACATTAGACTTGGCTTAGCTTCAGATGGATTTAACCCATTTGGCCACCAGAGCGCCACATATAGCATGTGGCCAGTGCTTGTTATCCCTTACAACATGCCTCCAAATGTCTGCACCAAAGAATCAAACTACATGATGGCCTTGCTCATCCCAGGTCCAAAAAGTCCTGGAAAGGATTTTGATTTGTTCATGGAGCCTCTTGTGGAGGAACTTCAACAGCTATGGAAGGGTGTTCTCACTCGAGACCTATATAGCAGCCCACCAGCTGATTTCTTTCTGCGTGCTGTTGTAATTTGGTGCATCCATGATTATCCGGCTTTGGGCACTATGTCAGGGCGAACGACACATGGTTACAATGCATGTGTTCGCTGTGACAGGAATCCGCTGTCATACGCAATACTTAGCAAGATCTGTTACATTGGACACCGCCGTTTCCTTGCCAAGGACAAGCCGCATCCTAGAAAATACCGAAGACATGTGTTCAATGCAAAGCATGAAAACCGTGATGCGCCAAAGAGGCTCACCGCCGATGAGTTGCAAGTGGAATTAGAGAAGGTCAGGCATATTACACCAGGAAACCATCCTGGTAATGGTAGCGGGAAAAGGAAGCATGGCACGGTAGAAGAGAGATTATTGTTTACCCGCAGGTCCACTTTGTGGGACTTGGAGTATTGGAAAGATTTGGATCTGCGGCATAATCTTGATGTGATGCACATCGAGAAAAATATATGTGACAGCATTATCGGCACACTTCTTAACATTGAAGGCAAGACGAAAGATACCTTAAAATCTAGGATTGATTTGACACACCTGGGTATCAGAAAGGATTTGCAGGTGCAAGATGAAGGTAAACCACGGGATATGGCACCAGCTGTGTACGTCTTGGACAAGGTAAAAAGAAAAGAATTCTGCGAGGTCCTGTCACGTGTGAGATTCCCACATGGATTTGCTTCCAACCCTGAAAGGAGAGTCAGTGCAGATGGAAACAAGGTACAAGGGTTGAAAACTCATGACTGCCACGTCCTACTTCAAAGGGTTTTACCTGTTATCCTTAGAGGATTGGGCCGCCCTGACTTATACAGAGCAGTTGCAGAGTTGGGACAATTCTTCAGGGAACTCTGCAGTAGAAATATCAGGATAGATGCTTTGGAGCGTCTTAGAGACAAGATACCAACTATCCTATGCGACCTTGAGAAGATATATCCTCCAGCCTTCTTTGATGTGATGGTGCATTTGGCTGTTCATCTACCTGATGAGGCACTACTTAGAGGTCCAGTATAGTATGGCTGGATGTACCCTATTGAAAGGCGGCTAGGCACTTCCAAGGGCTATGTTAGGAACAGAGCTAGACCCGAGGGTTCCATTGCAGAGGCCTACATTGCTACAGAAGCGTTGACATTCTGCTCAAAATACATTGAAACAGCTGATCAGCTTAGCAAAGAGGTGGGTGAAGACAATCCCGGGCTCAATGTTTTCGATTATTCTGTTCGAGTTACAGGGAAGAGTCGACAAGAGGACAAACCTAAAGATTTGGACAAAATGGTTTGGTATGTGTTGAATAACTGTCCTGAGATACTACCTTATATCAAGTAAGTGCAGTACTGCAGCTTATACATCGTAATCTACTAAACTTGCAGCACATTCTTATATATTTAGATGTTTGACACGATCACTATGTTGTGCAACATCTACAAAGAGGAGTTACTGCCACAAAATCCAAGAAACATTGACAAGCTGGTTATGGCAGGATTTGCGAAATGGTTCAAGAACCATGTAAGCTTTTGAAGTGCACTGTCAGTTTTTTTAATATATTGAGTACATAAGATGATCAGCTTGTCTATTTTCTAACCATAGGTTAAGAAGATGCGGGAGGATGGGCAGGCAGTTGATGATGCCCTTTACTCACTAGCAATGGGTCCTGATACTCGGGTAAGACATTATGAATCTTGCGTTGTTGGAGATGTGCGCTACAACACCCTTGCACGAGATAAAGGCAGGAAGACACAAAACAGTGCCATCATGAGCACAGGTATGTATGACAAAGAGACAACTGAAATGTATGCTAACATAACAGACATTTTTCAGTTGCAGTATATCTCCAGTTTCGAGGATCATCGGTGTGTGGTTCTGTTGTGTTGTCGTCGGTATAACCTGTTTTCCAGGATCGCAAAACCTAGAGCTGATGATTATTTAAAATCCATCAATGTCAAGGCAGCGTACTAGACCAACGAGCCTTTTATTTTGGCAAATCAAGCAACACAGATATTTTTCTTGGAAGACACATTTGCATGTAGCGATGACTGGAGAGTATTGCAAAGGTTTGAGCAGAGGAATTCGTTTAATGAAGTTGCACAACAAGATGATGCTTACACTGCTCCTGATGTACAAGATAACACAGATGTTCCTAATATCTTTGAGAATCATCACGTCAATGACGCCGGCGAAAAGATTGCCTGTTGTGTTGTGGACATACAAGAGTTGATCAAGAAGAAGCCAACGTTCGAGGACGTTGAGGACGGAGAAGAAGATAACACTGTGGTGAATTACGATTCAGACTGATACACATGGCGAAGATGTTGACGCTGCTGCTACGGATGATGATTACATTGCTTTTGTCGTATTTGCCTATCAGAAGACGTTTTTTTATCTACTATGTGAAATTGTGTTTGCTATGACAACCGAAACCTGATGAACATGTTGTTTAGTATTTTGCTGTGAGAACATCACTTGTTATGTATGCTGATTTGTGTTTGGTGATTGTATGATAACTAAAACATCATGACATTGTTGTTTAGTTGTACTCATATTTGGCTGTGAAACTTGAATTTGATGACATAGTTTGCTGTTGGACTGCAATTTGCTCGACGTCTTCGAATGAGAACAAAGCTGACCCGACAGGGCCTCTGCTATTTATTTATTTATATGAGAAAAAGGGATACCCCCTGATTTCTGTTAATAGAAATCATTAGATGTTCACAACACTACGCCCAGCCTGCTACACAGGTTTCATTCATTACTAGTTTCAGCAAAGTGCTCATGTCGTAGCCACCGAATACATCATGAGTGCTACATACACTGCAAATAAAGAGACAATCATCCTACAAAGCACATCGATTTTGCCCATTATCTTCACAAGCTCTTTCATCTCCTCATTGCTGTCAAGGCCGTTCAGCAACTGTTGCTTGGCCATGATCAGAGGAACTGCATCTTTAACCTTCTGCTCTGCATCTTCCTCTTCTGCCGTTCCTTTAGTTACTTGTCCAACACCCCAACCTGCTGGTATTGGGATTCCTCGACTAACCAAATAATCAGCATAGTTGCATTCCCCCACATCAAAACTTCCCAGAAATACAAATCACACGAATCTTCCCTTTTCTGCACGAATCAAATTGGAAGATCATCAACCAAACTATTAAAAATATCAGCAACTGAAAGCAGCAGAACAACACTTAAACATATTATTACCCCATGATTCAGGCATTTGTAGAAGACTCGGCCAGGGTTGCGGATTGTGGTTGAGACGCGGCGGATGACTCTGCGAGATTTGCAGCAGTGGCACCACACCAACGGCAATGGGTTGCGATGAGCAATTGGCTGCGGTGCGCGTGTGGGCGGGGGTGTGATGAAACCCACAGGCGATGGTACGGCTGGCGACTTGGCGCATATCTGGTTGTTGCCTGCTGAAGAGCAGGTGGACGAGCAGCCAGCGGACATGGTTGCTGCGGCCAAAGCTTCTGATGCTAGGCAGAGTAAATAGAGAAGAGGAGAAGCAAACGTTGGATATGCCAGTTTCATTACTTGCAGAGTAGCATAGCACCATATATAGTCATAGTCTAGGTTTGGATTCGAACCGACTACAGGAGCACGTCTTTCTTTTTTCTAAAACTCGGCAACGTCTCTTTACTGGTACACTAGCTTGTTCTGTACGCCTTCCCAAGTCTTTGATTTTCTTTCCCTTTTTTGCGAGGAAGGAAGGAGGACAAAATTGAGAGTTCCTCGGACTAGAACCCAAGACCTCTCGGTTGAAAACCAAGGGTGCTAGTTGTGACATCCCCAGCATCACACTACAGTAATCTCCCCCTAATAAAGGTCATGTCATCATGATCATCATGCCAAAATGCCACTTGTCCAAAATCTGCTTCAAATTCAAATTCAAATTGCATGTCAAATATTTGCTTCTTCTTTCATGCAATCAAAATAGTTCACAATATGACAAATATTCTTTAAGTATTTTTCATGTTAAAACCAAAATCTTTGGAGTTCCCAAATTGCCCCTGGAAATTAATTAGTGTTCCAGCAGCATTTAAATATGCCATTCCCAATTCCAAAATTCCTAGTCAATTCCTCTTGCCTCCAAACTATTTGTGGCAATACCTAAAAATGTGGAGGAATTAGTGGGCCAAGTCCCATATTTTTCCTAAATCCTTTGGATGCTGAAATAAATCTTTTCCTCTCTCTTTTTTTTATTCAAAAAGAAAAAGAAAAGGGAAACACAAAGACAAAAGAAACTGACCCTTTCCACTGGGTCAAACGGCCCAGCTGGACGTCGGCCCACCCCTGCCGGCCCACTCCCCCTCCCCGGTCGCCTTCCCCCTTCTCCTGTTCAACCGACCCGCGCATGTGGTCGCCGTCGAACCCGCTCGTCGCCTCGTGCCTCCCCGACGAGGGGATAAGGATCCCCTCCCTCCGCGTGCCTCAATCCTCACACCCCACTCCCACTTGCGCCTCTCCTCCCCAGATCCACCTCTCCCCTCTCCTCTCGCTCGATCCCGAGCTCGGTCGCGCGAGCTCGTCGCCACCGATCGCCGTCGACGTGGCCATCGTCCACGTCGCGCCTTGCCAACATGTTCCCGAGCACCGCCGTCGTCGACTACGTCCTCTAAAGCAAGCCGTTGGGGACGGGAGCCACTACATCGCCGTCCCGTCTTCTTCTTCTTCTTCCTCGGGCACCGCCGCCATAGTCTTTGATTTCGGCCACCTCGCGCCATCCTCGAGCTCGCTTCCACTCCCTACGGCTCCACTGTGAGCTCACCCTCCTCTCCCCGCTCTCCCTTATCCCCCTGCCTAGCCGTAGCCGCTCCATCATGTTGCCGACCTCCGCCGCCCGCCATGGCCACCGTCCGCGCACCGTGCGTGCTCCCGCACCCCCCCCCCCGCGCGAGTCACTGGCGCCCTTGAGGGCATGAACAACACCAAGCTGCAGCCCCAACCGCACCCCTAGGCCGCTACTGACGCGATTCGAACAGGGCCCGAGCGCCACCGCCGCTCCCCGTCGTTGCTCCGGCCAGATCCGGCCCCCCAAGCGTCGCCAGTTACCACCACTTGACGCGGCGTCGACCCCGCGTTCGGAAGAGCCCACCCGTGCCTCCGTTCGTGCTCCCTGTCGCTGACTCCATCCTCGCCCAACTCCAGCTACCGCAAACCTTGACGCCGGCGATGCTCCGACCGTCCCCGACACCGGCCGTCGTCACCATCGCGTGCGTGATGTCGACACACATCCGTAGGTCCAAACCGACGGCCCGTAGGCCCTATGTGGCCTTTCTCCGGCCGACTCCTGTGCGTCGCCGCTGTTGTAATGTCGCTGACGGCTGAACGCCGGCCGCGTCGACGTGGCCGACCGGGGGCCACCCGCAGGGCCACTGCCCGGTGGGTCCCAGGGGCCCCAGCCGACCCATTGACCCCGGTCAACGGTGCTGACTTGGAGTTGCAGCCACTGACCAGTGGGCCCGTCCCGTTTAGTTAAGTTAATTAACTCGGTTTTAGTTAAAACCTAATCTAATTGGTTAATCAGCCACTGACATAGGGGCCCACCTAGCTGTTTAACCCGGTTAGTTAGCTAGTTAACCCACTCTCTATGACAAGTGGGGCCCAGCTGCCAGGTTTGACCTGAACAGCTGCGGTTGACCTGCTGATGCTTTGATGACGTCATGCTGGTGCAATAACCTTTTATGTTAATTTAAATAATTTCAGAAAATACTTTAAATCTTTAGAAAATCGTAGTTAATAAACCGTAGCTCAGATGAACATGTTTTCTATATGAAAGTTGCTCAGAAAAACATGACGGATCCGAATACGCGGTCCGTTCATCTGTCACATGCCCCTAGCATGCTGAACACGGAACTTTCCCCCTTTGGTCATCTGTCTAACACAGGTCCAGAACCGGGAAAACATTCCCGGTTGACTTCCCCCTCGCCGGTATCGTGTAGCATCGCGTTAGAACACGTCTAGCTCTGCCTGTTGTCCTTTTATGCACTTGCTTGCTATGTATTTACTGTTTCTCCCCCCTCTTCTCTTTGATAGACCCCATGACGATGCTGATGCCCCTGTGATCGACTACGTCACCGACGACCCCTCCTTCTCGCCTGAGCAATCAGGCAAGCCCCCCCCCCCCGTTGATCATCCCGATATCGCCCATTCAATTCTCTTGTGCTTGCATTAGATTTTGCTACTGTTATTGATTGCTCCTATTCTGATGCATAGCCTGCTTTTGTATCTGCTGTTGTACCTTACCTGGTGTTCCTAAACTGCTTAGTATAGGTTGGTTAGTGATCCATCAGTGACCCCCACCTTGTCCTTGTTGCCCCTGCTTCATCATTGAAGACCCGATCAACGGGATCGAAGACCAGCCCCCGGCATCGCACATCACTTTTCCCTTAGTTGCTCGACACTGCTGGGTTACTATCGAGTGCCGAGGGTGAGACCTCTACATCACTTCTGATGTTAACCCTGTAGTGTAGCTATTCGGTCGTGGTCATCGAGGGTGATTCCGCCTTAACCTCTTCCGATACGACTCTGTCATGCAACCCCTCAAGTGTGAACCTCGGTGGTGATTCCTCTTACGTTCACCTTGATGATTACATTGAGTGGAGTTCACCGAGGATGATTCCTCGGGTTTTCCCCTTGATGTTTAGACACACAGTTACTATGGTTACTATGAATTTACAATGAACCATGTTACTAAAGATGGGTCGACCCTGAGGGGTACCCGCGCGAGCATAATTGCGAGTGATGAGGAGTCGGGTTGACCTGGAAGGTGCCCGTGTGATAATTACGAGGCGTGGCCGGGCATTCTTAGCCCTTGCCGCAAGTCCTTGAAACGGGGCAACGGGGTCACATCTTTCGTGAGTCTCTGCTTGTTACCACGCGTTCCTAATCCACTATGATTTGGATATTTGATCCGAGGGGCCTTTGGCCTGATAGCACTAACCATCACGTGGGCATAGTATGGCCGTTCTGCGTCGTATGCATCAGCCGAAGCTTAATATACGTCAGCAACTGAGCGGCGCGCGCCGGGTTGGACTAGTAAGCACCTTCCTTTTTAAAGGAGGTAGCTAGGTCCACTCACCGGCCGCGTACGCAACGTGCAAGAGTTTCCGGGGCGATGGCCCATGACCCCTGGGAGCATAGGTTTAGTCCGATGTGCTGACCTCTCTATTAAGCCTAGGTCGGGTTGCGGCGTATTGTTTGGCCGAGGCCGGGCATGACCCAGGAAAGTGTGTCCGGCCGGAGTTAATCGAGCGTGGTGTGTAAGTTGGTGCACCCCTGCAGGGAAGAAAACATCTATCGATAGCCTGTCCTACAGTAACGGATGCTCGGAGTTGTATCCCGATCGATACAACTAGAACTGGATACTTATGATGAGAATTGGATGGTGATGAGAATTGGATTGTGATGACAAATGGATAGTATGGCTCTGGGATTGCTTTCTCGCAGGGAGTCGAGAAAGGATCTTTGGCCGAGGTTGATAACACTACTACTACTTTACTTTATGCTACTCTACCCCCTCCTGTTTGCTGCAAGATGGTGGTTTCCAGAAGATGCTAGTCTTCGATAGGACTAGGCCTTCTCTCTATTCTGGCATTTCTGCAGCCCAGTCCACATATACAACCTTCCTTTGATAATGTTGCATATGTAGTGTAGATCCTTGCTTGCGAGTACTTTGGATGAGTACTCACGGTTGCTTTGCTACCCCTTTCCCCCTTCTTTCTTCTTTCTGGTTGTTGCAACCAGATGGTGGAGTCCAGGAGCCAGATGCCACCTTTGACAACTGCTACTACCCCGAGGGCGCCTACTACCACGTGATGGAGATAGACGATGACCATGAGTAGTTAGGAGGCTCCCAGGCAGGAGGCCTTGCCTTTTCGATCGTAGATGCTTTTGTGCTAGCCTTCTTAAGGCAAACTTGTCTAACTTATGTCTGTACTCGGATATTGTTGCTTCCGCTGACTTTTGTGTATTCGAGCCCTCGAGGCCCCTGGCTTGTAATATAAAGCTTGTATTATTTTAATTTGTGTCTAGAGTTGTGTTGTGATATCTTACCGTGAGTCCTTGATCTTGATCGTACACATTTGTGTGTATGATTAGTGTACGATTGAATCGAGGGCGTCACACTAGTCACTTATATGGCGAACATTCCCTGTGAGGAGGACGGCAGACGAACGCATTTTCCTCGCAGTTTTCTTCCTATATAAAAAGAGTATGCTACTTGGTGTCCGTTTAGTTAAAAAACGATTGTGCCAACCTTGACCGTTCGATTGACATTCAACGTCTGTCGCGTTTCTTCAGTCTCTCCTTCCTTGAGCCTCCAAAGCCAAACCAGCGCCGGCGGACCCGCCTGCTCCCGCCTCCCACGGCTGGCTGTGATCTTCCCGGCTCCTGTTCGTTCCCGTCCGAGGCCTCACCATCGTCCTCCGCCTTGGTTCGCTCGCCGCGGCGCCGCCCTCCGGTGTTGTCAACATGGTCAACAACCGAGAGGAATAAGGAGATGACTGTACATGGTGAGGATGACAGTAGGGACCTAGTAGCGCGCGCAGTAATTTTGTTTTTCAGGACGGAAAAGGGTATCAACTGGGTTGTGCAGGACCCATGGCCCGTCTAGCCCAGGCTTTTATTTCATATGTTTAGCACATGACCAGCCCAGTTTGTTTTTCCTTTCTGAAAAATGGCTAGCCAGCTATTTTGTTTTTTGCAGAATAACCAACATAGGCCTACTTGCTTTTCTACGCCCTGCTAGGCCGGAAATCTTTCAAGACGAGGAGGGATGTATTTTTCCCAGAAAATAAGTAATAAGAAATGGGCTATAAGTAATAATAGATGGGCTGTAAAATGAAAAAAATATAGCAAACAGGCAATTAGTTCCCAAATACTGTTTTCTTTCAGATTTTGATATTTTAAATTTCATTGTTTTTGTGCGGGTAAAATTTCTTTGAATTTAAAGTAAGGTATATTTAGATTTAAAATTAATTTGAATCTGGCTAGAATTTTAGGGCTGTATGCTGTTTGGGACAGATTTGGAGGCTGACTTGTGGGTCTACTAGGTTGACGTGTACTTTGGCTTTGTCAACTTAGTCCACAAACGATTCTAGCAGTAGTGACCATTGGATGTTAATCCAACGGCCGTGCTGCTTCTTCAATATTTGATCTTCTTGCTCCAGCCGTCCAAACCAGCTCCGGTGGGACTGCCTGCTCCCGCCTCCCGTGGCCGGCTGTGCTGCCACACAGGCCGCACCGCCCCACCCTACTTCATTGCTGGCCAGGCCATTCCTCTACTCACCCACACCTCCTGTTATTTTCCAGCGACGGAAGCCGAACCAGTAAACCCTCGTACTCCCCACCGCGTGGGAAACCATTGTCGAGTCTTCCCCGGCTCCGTGTCGTTCCCTTCCTAGGCCTCGCCATCGTCCACCGCCATGGTGCTCTCGGCGCGGCCTGGTCAACGTGGTCAACAAACAACATCCATCGGCCGTGGACTGTACGCGCAAAATAATGATTCCTCCACCTGACAGCTGGGACCCATCGAAAGGGCCTCTGTATTTCACGAAAAAATGTTCCCCCCGCTGACATGTCAGACCCACCAGCTATATCTTCGCACGCAAGGAAGTGCCTCCTTATTACGCACAAAAAAATGAATACCCACCCTGCTAGATGGGACCCACCATAGTGGGAGGATGACTTGTGGGCCAACTAAGTTGACGGGGACGGAGGGCTTTGTCAACTTAGTCAATATGAACGATTCTAGCTCCAGTGACCGTACGATGTCCATCAAACGGCCATAGTGCTTCTTCAACCTCTGGTCTTCTTGCTCTAGCCGCCCAAAGCAGCGCCGGTCGTGCCGTGTGCTCCTGCCTCTCGTGGCCGGCTGTGATGCCGCGGAGGCCTCACCGCACCCTACTACTCCCACCGCTGGCCCAGGGTATCCCTCTACTCACCCACACCCCCTGTTATTCTGCGGCGACGGCAGCCACACGCCGCAGCCGAACCAGTGAACCCTCGTACTCCTCTTCGCGCAGGCTACCACTGCTGCGTCTTCCCCGGCTCCATGTTGTCCCCTTCCTAGGCCTCGTCGTCGTCCAGACCACCGCCCTGGTGCTCTCGGCGCGGCGTGGTCAACGTGGTCAACGACCAACTTCCATCAGAAGAGTATTGTATGTGGAGAGGCTGACAGCTGGGTCCAGGCGGCCGCAAGGAAGTGCCTCCTTATTACATGCAAAATAATTATTCCTCCACCTGACAGCAGGGACTCACCGGACGGGCCACCTTATTTCGCGATAAAAACGTTTTCCACCTGACTGCTGGGACCCACTGGACGGGCCAGCGTATTTCGCGAAAATAACGTTCCCTGCGCTGTCAGCTCGGACCCACCGGAAGTGCCTCCTTATTACGCACAAAAAAATGAATACTTCCCTTGCTAGCTGGGACCCACCATGGTGGGAGGCTGACTTGTGGGCCTACTAAGTGAATTGGGACGGGGGCCTTTGTCAACTTTAGTCAATATGAACGATTCTAGCTCCAGTGACCGTACGATGTCCATCCAACGGCCATAGTGATTCTTCAACCTCTGGTCTTCTTGCTCCAGCCGCCCAAAGCAGCGCCGGTCGTGCCGCATGCTCCTGCCTCCCGTGGCCGGCTGTGCTACCGCGGAGGCCTCACCGCCCCCTACTATTCCCACCGGTGGCCAGGCCCTGCGGCGATGGTAGCCTCACACCGCAGCCGAACTAGTGAACCCTCATACTCCTCTCTGCACGGGCTTCTACTACCGCGTCTTCCACGGCTCCCCGTTGTCCCCTTCCTAGGCCTTGCCGTCACCCACCGCCCTGGTGCTCTCGGCGCGGCGTGGTCAACATGGTCAAGGAACGACTTCCATCGGACAAGGACTGTACGTGGAGAGGCTGACAGTTGGGTCCACGGCCGCAGCAAGGAAGTGCCTCCTTATTACGTGGAAAATAATGATACCTCCACCTGACAGCTAGGACCCACCGGACGGGCCACTGTATTTCGTGAAAAAAAACATTTCCCCCTGACTGCTGGGACCCACCAGCTACATCTTCGCATGCAAGGAAGTGCGTCCGGGCAAAAAAACAAAACGATTCGCCCCCCTGACCGCTGGGACCCACCAGCGACACCTTCGCACGCAAGGAAGTGCGTCCGGGCAAAAAAAAACGATTCGCCCCCCTGACTGCTGGGACCCACCAGCTACATCTTCGCACACAAGGAAGTGCGTCCGGGCAAAAAAAAACGATTCGCCCCCCTGACTGCTGGGACCCACCAGCTACATCTTCGCAGGCAAGGAAGTGCCTGACAGTCGGGATCCACCTGGTCAAAGCGTACGTAGCATTGTCATTCTGGTCGCGAACGTGTACGTACATACTGGTCGTTGTAGAGGCACGCATGTGCCGTAGTAGAGGCGCGCACGTATCATGTATACATACGTACAGTGGCGAGGGTGCAAGAAAGAAAATATGGCCACGTACATACATACGGGCAGGGTCTCGAACGCCTACTCACGCATACGTATGGCCAGGGCTTGTGTACATGGCTGGGTCGGAACAGAGAAACATCATCGTCGTCGTGTTCATGGGGAGGCAACGGAATGCTCGTGTTCATGGGGAGGCAACGGAATGCGTCGTGTTCATCGGGAGGCAACGGAACGCGTGGGAGCCAACCGGCTTGGACGGAACAGGCGATGGAAATGAGGCCTGGCGTACCGCACAATGGAGGAAACGGACCTCCTACGTTTGGAACGGGGTCCTGTTGATCGGGAGGGGTGTGGCGTACCGCAAAACAGAGGAAACGGACCTCCTACGGTCGGAACGGGGGTCCTGTTGATCAGGAGGGGTGTGGCGTACCGCAAAACGGATGAAACAGACTTGTGTTGGAGCGCTACGGTCGAAACGGGGGTCCTGTTCATCGGGAGGGGTGTGGCGTACCGCAAAACGGACAAAACAGACTTGTGTTGGAGCGATATGGTCGAAACGGGGGTCCTGTTCATCGGGAGGGGTGTGGCGTACCGCAAAACGGGACTCCACGGGTTTTTGTTCATCTCCACCGTCGACCTCCTCCGACCTCCACGGGCTACCGTCGACCTCCTCCAGCCTCCACGGGCTCCTGTTCATCCAGCCTCCACCGCGCGCTACTCCACCGACTATTGTTCAACCACCCCTCCACCGTCTACTGTTCATCCAGCCCTCCACCGTCTACTGTTCATCCAGCCCTCCACACCACGGGGTCCTGTTCAACCACCCCTGCACGGCCACCCCTCCACCGTCTACTGTTCATCTAGCCCTCCACACCACGGGGTCTTGTTCATCCAGAGGCAACGCCGCCGCTCACTGTTCATCCACCCCCCCCCCGCAACACTCACTGTTCATCTAATCGATCGGCTTCAGTTAGCAGCAGTAGCGAAGGAATCACTCCATCGGGTTCAGTTAACAGCCATCGATCGATCGCTCGGGTTCAGTAACGCGTAGCCTGCAGTGCAATCGCTTGGGTTCAGTTAGAGCCCAACGCCTCGCTCGAGTTCAGTTAGAGCCAACGCCTCACACACACGCGCGTACGTGTATGATAGAAACGCGCATCGCTCGGCCCCCAACCTCCCACCGTAACCGGCAACTCCCCGAAATTTTCCTCCCCCTCGCTTCTACCACGATTTTTTCCATCATGGACGGCCCAAAGAATGTCATGCAGCTGCGTCTCCGGCCCGCCCAGGACGAAAAGCCCATTTTCTGTCATGATTTTTTGTCATAGAAGTAGGAGCCCACCACATCTATGATGATACCGGGTTTTGTCACAATTATCGTCATAGAAGTGTCATATGTATGACAGAATTTTTTTCGTTCGGCCCAAAATGTCACGGATGTGTCTTTTTTTTGTAGTGTTACATACATATTAAAAATGTGGTTCTGCGCAGTTGCATACATATCGAAACAAGAATTACCCATTTTAAAAATAGTCCATTGTCGAAACAAGCCGCACATTTGAAAGATGATGGTAATATGTAATTTGAAACAAATGAGTTCCTTGTCCTTATGATTCAACAATTTTCCCGATGCGTGGCCTCTTTCCACAACGTCCAGAAAGCTCCTTTTCCTCTGCCTTGCATTTGGCCAGCGCATCTCCGACACGCTAGTGGGAACCCACTCGTCAAATAATTTGTGCCCATAGGTATTCTTCCTCGCTGGCAAGTGATACGCCTCCAATGTATCTACAATTTTTGATTCTTCAGTGCTATATAGTACCAATCATGGATGTTTTATATGCATTTGTACGCTATTTTATATCATTTTTTGGGACTAACCTATTAACCCAGTGCCTAGTGCCAGTTTGCTATTTTTGCCTGTTTTTTATTTTCTAGAAAATTAGTACCAAATGGAGTCCAAACGCTACAAAACCTTTTGATGATTTTTTCTGGAAAAAGTCCCTAGAAGCTCCGGGAGGAGACCAGAAGGCAAATGAGGAGATGGTAAGGCAATAGGGCACATTTCTGTTCTCACTACGAGATCATGCTAAAACTTGGTTTTCATCCTTGCCTCGAAATAGTATTGATTCTTGGGATAAGTGTAAGGATGCTTTTATTGCCAAGTATTTTCCTCCCGCTAAGATTATTTCTCTTAGAAATCAAATTGTAAATTTTAAGCAATTTGAGCATGAACGTGTTGCATAATCATGGGAGAGAATGAAATTAATGATAATATATTGTCCCACTCATGGTTTAAACTTATGGATGATTATACAAAATTTCTATGCGGGACTAAACTTTGTTTCTAGAAATCTTCTAGACTCTGCTATAGGTGGTACCTTTATGCAAATTACATTGGGAGAAGCTACAAAACTACTTGATAATATAATGTCAAATTACTCTCATTGGCACACTGAACGAGCTCCAACTAGTAAGAAGGTAAATTCCGTCGAAGAAATTACTACTTTGAGTGATAAAATGGACGCTCTTATGAAAATGGTTGCTAGTAAAAATGCTCATGTTGATCCTAATGATGTGCCATTATCTACTTTGACTGAGAAAAATAATGATGTCGTTGATGTGAATTTTGTCTCTAGAAATAATTTCAACAATAATGCTTAGAGGTAATTTTGATCCTAGACCGTATCCAAGAAATTCCTATAATAATTATGGTAATTCCTATGGAAATTCTTATAATGATAATAATAGGATGCCTACTAATCTTGAAAACAATATTAAATATTCATCAATTCTCAAAAGATTTTTAATGCATAGGTAGAAGAAAAATTGAATAAAGTTGATGATATGGCTAGAAACATGGATAGAATTGTGCATGATCTGGAAACTATTAAATCTAATTTTTTTCCACCCAAGCATGATATTAATGAGTCTATTAAAGCTATCTAAGCCTCCATTAGTGAATGTAAAGAGACGACCGCTAGGTTGAGAGCTAAGCAAGAATTCCTAGAAAAGGCTATTCCGCCTGATTTTTACCATAATCATGATGAAGATATTAAAATGATTGATGTCTCACCTATTGAATATTTGCTTAGTAATATAAAACTTGATGAAAAGGGACTGGAGATGAGTCAACTTTAGCTAGAAGGCATCCCAATCATTCGGAGGGTGATAATTTTAATGATAAAAATGATAAATGTGGGTTTGGAGAGGTCAAGACTTTAGATAGTGATGTGCCTACTACTTTGTTTTATAAAGAATTTAATTATGATATTCGTTCTTTAATTGAATGTATTTCCTTGTTGCAATCTATGATAAGTTCACCCAATGCTTATGAACAAAATAAAGCTTTTACTAAACATATTGTAGAAACTATGATGAAAGCTCATGAAGAAAAGCTAGAGTTGAAGGTTTCAATACCTAGGAAATTACATGATGAATGGGAACCTACTATTAAAGTAAAGATTAAAGATTATGAATGTAATGCTTTATGTGATTTGGGTGCTAGCGTTTCCACAATACCAAAATCCTTATGTGATGTGCTAGGATTTACTGATATGGATGAATGTTCCCTTAATTTGCACTTAGCAGATTCCACTATTAAGAAACCATTGGGTGGAATAAATGACGTGCTTATTCTTGCTAATAGAAATTATGTGCCCGTGGATTTCATTGTGCTTGATATTGATTGCAATCTGTCTTGTCCTGTAATACTTGGTAGGCCTTTCCTACAAACCATAGGTGCTATTATTGATATGAAAGAAGGTAACATGAGGTTCCAATTTCCATTAAAGAAAGGAGTGGAACACTTTCCTAGAAAGATAATTGAGCCACATATGAATCTATTATGATGTCCACCTATGGAATTAACTTGAAAAATGACAACACTTGAAACTTTGCCTTACGCCTAGCTAGGGGCGTAAAATGATAACACTTGTTGGGAGGCAAATAGTTATCTTATTTTTCTTGTTTTCTTTTCCGTTTTTGAGCGTTCACACAATTATGCTACTGTTATGATTGTGTTTTTATATTTTAGTTAGTGTTTGTGCAAAGTAAAGCCTCTGGGATGATTTGGTGGATAGTTGATTTGATTATTAAAAAAACAGAAACTTTTGCGCCTAGTTCTGGAATTGTCTAAATTCAGTGGAACATGGAAAAATTAAGCCGGTGATACGTGGCATGTGATGGTGAATTATTGTGGTTTAGTAAGAATATAGGTGTTAAGTTTTGTGATTCTCGAAGCATGCATGTATAGTCTCTAGTTATGCTATGAAGTTGGAGCATGATTTATTATTGAGTGTCTTCCTTATGGGTGGCGGTCGGGGACGAGCGATGGTCTTTTCCTACCAATCTATCCCCCTAGGAGCATGCGTAGTAGTACTTTTCTTCGAGGGCTAATAGGATTTCACAATAAGTATGTGAGTTCTTTATGACTAATGTGAGTCCTTGGATTATACACACTCTTACGTTTCCGCAATTTGCTAGCCTCTTCGGTACCGTGCATTGCCCTTTCTCACCTCGAGAGTTGGTGCAAACTTCGCCGGTGCATCCAATCCCCGTGATATGATACACTCTGTCACACATAAGCCTCCTTATATCATCCTCAAAACAGCCACCATACCTACTTATCATGGCATTTCCATAGCCATTCCGAGATATATTGATGTGCAACTTCCACCATTCCATTTATCTGACACACATCATCATTGTCTTATTGCTTTGCATGATCATATAACTGACATAGTATTTGTGGCTCGGCCCCGTTCATCATTATCATACATGTTACGCTAGCATCATTGCACATCCTGCTACACTGTTAGAGGCATTCATATAGAGTCATATTGTTCTAGTCTCGAGTTGCAAGTAAATAGAAGTGTGATGATCATCATTATTTGAGCATTGTCCTAGTGAGGAAAGGATGATGGATACTATGATCCCCCCAAAAGTTGGGATGAGAAACTAGACGAAAAAAGGAGGCCAAAAAGAGCCCACAAAAAATTGAGAGAAAAGAGAGAAGGTTCAATGTTACTATCGTTTTCCACACTTGTTCTTCAAAGTAGCACCATGCTTTTCATATAGAGAGTCTCCTATGTTGTCACTTTAATATACTGGTGGGAATTTTTAATTTTAGAACTTGGCTTGTATATTCCGATGATGGGCTTCCTCAAATGCCTGAGATCTTCATGAGAAAGCAAGTTGGGTGCACACCCACTTAGTTTTCATGTGGAGCTTTCATACACTTATAGCTCTCAGTGCATCCGTTGCATGGAAATTCCTACTCCTCACATTGACATCAATTGATGGGCATCTCCATAGCTTGTTGATTAGCCACATCGATGTGAGACTATATTCCTTTTTGACTTCTCCTTATTGATCTCTACCACCGCATTCTATTCCAGCCATAGTATTATATCCATGGCTCACGCTCATGTATTGCATGGGAGTTAAAAAAGATGAAGCACGTTAAAAAGTACTCCCTCCGTCTCAAAATAGGTGTCTAGACTTTGTACTAGCTCTAGTATAAATTTGTACTAAGCTCAAGACACTTATTTTGGGACGGAGGGAGTATGAACTAATCACTCGGCTTGTCATCGGGGTTATACATGATTAATACTTTGTGTTAGGAAGATGGAGTATGACAAGATTATATGATTTTGTAGGGATAGCGTTCTTTAGCATTTCTGAAAGGCATGATTGTTTGTTGGTATGCCTAAGTATTGATGTCTTTATATCAAATTATAGACTACTGCTTTGAATCATCCGGATGTTATTATTCATACCTAAAAGAAAAATTACATGATGAAAATGTTAGGTACCATTCTACATAAAAAATCTGTTGTTATCATTTACCTACTCGAGTACGAGCGGGAAATAAGCTTGGGGATGCTTGGTACGTCTCCAACGCATCTATAATTTTTTATTGTTCCATGATATTATAGGATCGATCTTGGATGTTTTATATGCACTTATATACTATTCTATACCTTTTTTGGGGACTAGCCTATTAACCCAGTGCCTAGTGCTAGTTGCTACTTTTTGCCTATTTTTTGTTTTCTAGAAAATTAGTACCAAACGGAGTCCAAATGGTATGAAAGTTTTTGAAGATTTTTTTCCGGATGAAGTAGACCCTAGAAGCTTGGGAGGATACTAGAAGGCAAACGAGGAGACGACAAGGCAACAAGGCGCACCTTGGGGGGGGGGGCTTGATGCCTTCTGGGCCACTCATGGCTACGTCTGGCCTAATTCCAGCTCTATAAATTCTCTAAAATCGGCAAACCAACAGAGAGCCACCCAAAACACTTTTCCCGCTGCCGCAAGCTTTTGTTCTTCCGCGATCCCATCGGGAGGCCTTTTCTGGTACTCTGTCGGCGGGGAATCGATCATGGAGGGCTTCTACATCATCCTTGTCGCCTTCCGATGATGCGTGAGTAGTTCACCATAGACCCGCGGGTCCATAACTAGTAGCTAGATGGCTTCTTCTATCTCTTTGATCTTCAATACAATGTTCTCCTTGATGTTCTTGGAGTTCTACCAGATGTAATCTTCTTTTGCGGTGTGTTTGTTGGGACCCAATGAATTGTGGGTTTATGATCTGAATATTTATAAGAAGTAATGGAGTATTTTCTAAACTTTATTATACATGATTGTTGTAGCTTTGTATTTCTGTTGGTGCAATATTTACCCTCCTGTGTTTTGGAGATTATTGATTTGTTTGCTAGTGCACACAAAGAGAAATAGTCCATGCAGAACCAAAGAGAATGATGTCTCCAGTGCCAAGTTCGAGGAACTTTACCGAAGAATATCTGCGTTGCAGAGAAGAATCAGCTACATCTGTTGAAGACATGTAGACGAGGAGATTGATGTGAAGGAGTTAATCTCTTGAAGAGTTATTGTTGACGTGAAGCAATTAGTTCAGAGTTTCTGTCCGAAGACAAATGACTGCAGCGAGTGGAAGTCGAACGCAAAATGAAGATGTAGTATTCATTTCGTTGTTCTTAGTTCATTCATTTGAGTCATAGGACCTTCGTACTATTAAGAGGGGTATATGTTCTCAAAGCTTAGATCCGCTGTGATGCTTAGCCCAAACCTATGCAAGATGGAGAGAAATCTCTTTATGCTTCAAATGATTACCTGGTAGCTGTAGACGCTGTTCTTCGTGCTGCAGGAGACATCCTTCGAACTGAGGAGTTAGCGTTACTTGCTTTTCAAGTAATATTACCATTGTGCTCAATTTCTGACCGTTGGACTCGTGTCGTTTGGCCATTGGCTACTCCACATGTCCAATTTAGTCATTTCCCTTCAGGGAAGGCTGCGGCTATAAATAGCCACCCCGCTCGAACGTCGCCCATTGGCTGCTCGGCTTAATTTTTTTTAGAAGATTGACTGAGCATCCCCTCTTTGCGTGATTTGAGTTTAAGATCCACCGAGAGAAAAATCAAGAGCCCAAAACTTAAACAGTGGTTTAGCATCATAGTAGTTCTGACCTAGAGTTCTTGTACCTATTACTCTTGAGAGTTATGCACTCTCTACACGGATAGGTGTCGGCTCGAGTGTTGAAGAGTTGTTGTCTTCACCGAGCAAGATCTTCATAAACCAACAGTCATTGTGGTTCACGAAGGTCGATCGAAGGATTGGAGATCGCCGACAAGTATCTACCATAACTGAAATCAACCGGAGTCTGATCAGCTCTGAGTTGAAGGAGAATAGGGCAAAGAGAGTTTATCTTCTGTGTTAAATCACAACGACGTAGTCCTTTGGCAGAAGGGCGAACTGGTCTACCAAATCTCTGTGTCGCCATCGAGCACCACTGGTTCAATCTACTTTACTGCATTTCATTCGGCAGTTTACTTTCATGCTCTGTGTCGATAGTTTATCTGATCATTATCTATCTGTTGCATATCATTCTTATCCATCACATTTGTTGTCCTCATCAATTTTCTTTCTTTGCTCACCCTGTTGCATTCTTTTCATCCATGTTAGTGGTCCCAGTCATATGAGCTTCTCCTCGAACTAATTGCACTAAGTCTGGAGTGTTTTATCTGTATTATTTTCTTCACCTCGTCTCTGTTAAGTATCAAGCATGAAAATAAAAAGCGCATGGCAACCTCCGCTTCCCTCTGCGAAGGGCCTATCTTTTACTTTTATGTATTTACTTTCATGCAAGAGTCAAAGTTTTTCTCTCTATCCTTTTTATTTCTTTGTTTTGGAAAGTATAATATGGTGAGGAAAGATCTAGGCATATATATATATATATATATCCAGTTGGACATGGGTAGCATGGGTTATTATTGTTGACATCCCCCTCGAGGTGAGTATGTTGGGAGGCAAAACTATAAGCCCCTATCGTTCTATATGTCCAGTTGAAACCTTTTGCTCATGTGTATGCAGTGAGTGTTAGCAATCATAGAAGACTATATGATGGTTGAGTATGTGGACTTGCCAAAAAGGTTTCGATACGTGACCCTTCCTGAAAAGATGATGAATTGTAGTTGCAAAGTTGACTGAGAACATAGTTTGTTGGTTGTCAATAGAGTTTACGATTTATACTTCGATGTTTCGATGAATTGTTACTTGTTCATGAGAAGTCTATGATAAAAGTTCCATGACAAAAGTTTTATGTTAAAGTTTTTTGCGGTTATAATAATTTACATGATGCTTCTATATCTGTATTTTGTTTTTATCGACACCTCTCTCTCTCTCTCTCTCTCTAAGCATGTGGACATGTTTTTCGATTTCAGTTTTCGCTTGAGGACAAGTGAGGTCTATGCTTGGGGAGTTGATACGTACATTTTGCATCATGTTTACCTACTGTTATTTATAATATTTTTATGCATAATAATGCTTTTTGGAGTAATTGTAATGCCTTTTCTCTCATAACATGCAAGGTTCACACAAAGAGGGAGAATTCTGGCAGTTGGAAATCTGAACCTGAAAAAGCTACGTCAGGCCACCTATCCTGCCAACACCAAATGAGCTAAAACTTCACGAGGATTTTTTATGGAATAAATAAGAAATAATGGAGCAAATGACTACCGGAGGGGGGCCACCTGGTGAGCACAAGACACTATGGCACGCCAAGCCCCCCAGGCGCGCCCTGGTGGGTTGTGCTCAGCCCAGCCCACCTTCGGTGCCCATGTTCTGGTATATAAGTCATTTTGACCTAGAAAAAATAAGCAGAGGACTTTCGGGACGGAGCGCCTCCGTCTCGAGGAGGAACTTGGACAGGAGCACTTTTGCCCTCCGGCGGAGCGATTCCGCCGGGGGAACTTCCCTCCCGGAGGGGGAAATCATCGTCATCATCATCACCAACAACTCTCCCATCTTGGGGAGGGAAATCTCCATCAACATATTCAACAACACCATCTCCTCTCAAACCCTAGTTCATCTCTTGTGTTCAATCTTTGTACCAGAACTATAGATTGGGGCTTGTGGGTGACTAGTAGTGTTGATTACATCTTGTAGTTGATTACTATATGGTTTATTTGGTGGAAGATTATATATTCAGATCCATTATGCTATTTAATACCCCTCCTATCTTGAGCATGATTATCATTTGTGAGTAGTTACTTTTGTTCTTGAGGTCACGGGAGAAATCTTGTTGCAAGTAATTATGTGAACTTGATATGTGTCGATATTTTGATGGTATGTATGTTGTGATTCCCTTAGTGGTGTCATGTGAACGTAGACTACATGACACTTCACCTTATTTGGGCCTAAGGGAATGCATTGTGGAGTAGTTATTAGATGATGGGTTGAGAGAGTGACAAAAGCTTAAACCCTAGTTTATGTGCTATTCCATAAGGGACTGATTTGGATCCAAAAGTTTAATGCTATGGTTAGATTTATTCTTAATACTTTTCTCGTAGTTGTGGATGCTTGCGAGGGGGCTAATAATAAGTAGGAGGTTTGTTCAAGTAATAATAGCACCTATGCACCGGTCCACCCACATATCAAATTATCAAAGTAGCTAACACAAATCAAACCAACATGATGAAATGACTAGATGAAATTCCCGTGTGCCCTCAAGAACACTTTGCTTATCATAAGAGAACGTTTTGGCATGTACTTTGCCTCAAAAGGATTGGGCTACCTTGCTGCACTTTTGTTACCGTTACTGTTACTTGCTCGTTACAAATTATCTTGCTATCAAACTACTCGCTACTTATAATTTTAGTGCTTGCAGACCTTACCTTGCTAAAAACTGCTTGTCATTTCCTTCTGCTCATCATTGGGTTCGACACTCTTACTTATCGAAAGGACTACGATTGATCTCCTATGCTTATGGGTCGTCATGGTAGTAGATATGCTCAAGTCCATAGAAGACACATCACTAGCATTTAGACATGAAAGATCATCAACGATGAGCCTGAAACCCTCATCACAAGATATTTCTTCACTCACCATGTCATTACCTTGTGGCACGCCACATGTTGGTGTAGTGGAATACGTTGAAGAGTGCGAGTAATCAGAGTTGGAAGCAACAGAGAGCTCTTCATGATATAAAAATGTGGAGATCTCCTCCAAATAATCCTCCCACAATTTTTTTCTTCATATAGATTAGACCCACCAAATATATCTTCAAGTTTGGCCCAAGCCTCATGAGCCGATTTGCAAGTCGAGATTGCCTTAAAAACTTCAATGGTGATAGTTTGATGAATGGCAACAAAGCATCACAATCAAGATAGATATCCTCAAAAGATGTAGAAGTACCATGTTGGGAAACGTTGCATGGAAAACAAAAAAAATTCTATGCACATGCAAGATCTATCCAAGGAGATGCATAGCAACGAGGGGGAGAGTGTGTCTATGTATCCTCGTAGACTGTAAGCGGAAGCGTTTAGTAACGCAGTTAATGTAGACGAACTTCTTCACGGTCCAACCGATCAAGTACCTAATGTACGACACCTCCGCGTTCAGCACACGTTCAGCTCGGTGACATCCTCACCTTATTGATCCAGTAAGACGGCGAAGTAGTGAAAGTGCAATTATCCCTAGGTGGTTTTGGTAATTCATAACAACATATAGCTCATTGAGCTAATGCTATTCCAAGACTATTATTTCAGGAAGCTCAATGAATGGCATGGCATGGATGATGAAAGTGGATCCCTCAAAATATCAAGGACAAAGGATTGGCTCAAGCTCAAAAGCTCAAGACTCTTCATTTTACATTTTAAGTGATCCAAGATCACATTGAGTCTATAGGAAAAGCCAATACTATCAAGGAGGGGTGAGATGTTGCTTAATGAGCCTCTTGCTTCATGTGCTTAGTGATATGCTCCAAAACCCTCAACTACTTTCTCACATCCACATATGACCTAAACCTAAAGCCAAATCGGTTACACCGATTCTTTCTATCTGGCGCCACCGAGTTCAGATGTCATAGCCACTGCCACAAACCCTAGGCAAATCGGTCTCACCGATAGGGATCTCGGTCTCACCGAGATGGGATTGTAATCTCTCTGTTTCCCTTCGTAACGTTTCGGTCTAACCAAAGTAAGCGATCGGTCCCACCGAGATTGCAATGTAAACTCTCTGTCTCCCTTTTTTAACATTTCGATCTCACCGAAAAGAGCAAATCGGTCCCACCGAGTTTACCTGACCAACTCTCTGGTTAGCTAATTACAAAAATTGGTCCCACCGAGTTTGTGTAATCGGTCTCACCGAGATTACGTTATGCCCTAACCCTAACCATATCGGTCCTACTGAGTTGCATTTCGGTCCCACCGAAAATCCTAACGGTCACTAGGTTTACTAAATCGGTCTAACCGAGTTTGTTGATTCGGTCCCACCAAGATTGGTAAATTGTGTGTAACGGTTAGATTTTGTGTGAAGGCTATATATACCCCTCCACCTCCTCTTCATTCGTGGAGAGAGCCATCAGAACAAACCTACACTTCCAACTTACCAGTTCTGAGAGAGAACTACCTACTCATGTGTTGAGGCCAAGATATTCCATTCCTACCATATGAATCTTGATCTCTAGCCTTCCCCAAGTTGCTTTCCACTCAAATCTTCTTTCCACCAGATCCAAATCCTATGAGAGAGAGTTGAGTGTTGGGGAGACTATCATTTGAAGCACAAGATCAAGGAGTTCATCATCAACGCACCATTTGTTACTTCTTGGAGAGTGGTGTCTCCTAGATTGGCTAGGTGTCACTTGGGAGCCTCCAACAAAGATTGTGGAGTTGAACCAAGGAGTTTGTAAGGGAAAGGAGATCGCCTACTTCATGAAGATCTACCGCTAGTGAGGCAAGTCCTTCGTGGGCGACGACCATGGTGGGATAGACAAGGTTGCTTCTTCATGGACCCTTCGTGGGTGGAGCCCTCCGTGGACTCGCGCAACTGTTACCCTTCGTGGGTTGAAGTCTCCATCAACGTGGATGTACGATAGCACCACCTATGGGAACCACGCCAAAAACATCCGTGTCTCCAACTGCGTTTGAATCCTCCAAACCCTTCCCTTTACTTTCTTGCAAGTTGCATGCTTTAATTTCCGCTGCCTATATACTCTTTGCATGCTTGCTTGATTTGTGTGATGATTGCTTGACTTGTCCAAAGATTGTTAAAATATGCCAAACTCTAAAACTGGGAAAAGGTTAAGTTTTTAATTGGTCAAGTAGTCTAATCACCCCCCCTCTAGACATACTTCAAGGTCCTACAAGTGGTATCAGAGCCTTGGTCTCCATTTTCTTTGATTTCCATAGCTTTTGGTGGTCATAGCCTTGGTTTCACAACCTAGGAGAGTATGGCGTCTAGCGAGGGAAATTATCACCGTAGAGGTCCTTACTTTGATGGAACTAATTTTGCTAGTTGGAAGCATAAGATGAAAATGCATATTCTTGGACATAACCCCGCCGTTTGGGCTATTATTTGTATTGGCTTGCAAGGTGAATTCTTTGATGGGAGAGAGCCGAACCGTGAAGCTAATGCGGAAGAATTGAAGATGCTGCAATACAACGCTCAAGCTTGTGATATCATCTTCAACGGATTGTGCCCCGAAGAATTCAACAAAATCAGCCGTCTTGAGAATGCAAAGGAAATTTGGGACACTTTGATTGATATGCATGAAGGTACCAACTCCGTCAAGGAATCCAAGTTGGATGTGCTCCAAAGTCAGCTTGACAAGTTCAAAATGAAGGATGGTGAAGGTGTCGCTGAAATGTACTCTAGGCTTGCTCTTATCACAAATGAGATTGCCGGCTTAGGGAGTGAAGAGATGACCGACAGATTCATCATCAAGAAGATCCTAAGAGCATTGAATGGAAAATATGATACCATGTGCACATTGATTCAAATGATGCCCAATTACAAGAATCTCAAGCCAACGGAGGTCATTGGTAGAATTGTTGCTCATGAGATGTCACTCAAGGATAAGGAGGAACTTCACAACAAGTCAAGTGGTGCTTACAAAGCCTCATGTGAAGCCCCCAAATCATCAAGTGAGAAACAAACCTTCAATGAAGAATTGATCTTAATGGTGAAGAATTTCAACAAATTCTACAAGAGTAGAAGCAAATAAAGAAGCTCTAAGTCAAGGTCCTACAATGACAAAAGATCTTCCAGTCGAGAGCGCAACTGCTACAATTGTGGGAGACCCGGACACTATTCCAATGAGTGTACGACACCCTACAAAAGAAGAGAAGATTCTCCTAAAAGAAGAAGTAGAAGAGAAGAATCACTGCCAAGAGAGAGAAGGAGTAGAAATGATCGTTATGAACGAAGACCCTCACGGAGAAGCAAAGATTCGAAAAGGAAGGACAAGTCATCAAAGAGCTACACAAAACGAAGACATCAAGCTCATGTTGGTGAATGGGTATCCGGTTCCGACTCTGAACATCACTACGAGAGAAGCTATCACTCCGACTCTGAACATACTCAAGAAGAAGGTGTTGCCGGTCTAGCACTTGTGTCAACCAACTCCTATGACATATTTGACTCACCAAATGAAGGAATTGGAAGATGCTTCATGGCCAAAGGTCCAAAGGTAACACATCCCGAGTATGTTGATTTCAATAGTGATGAAGATGACTTGCTAGGTGATGATGATTTACTTGTTGACAACTCTAGTGATGAATACTATGATGAAACGTCAATTAATCATGCTAAACAAGATAAAACAAATGACAATGATAAGGAGAAGATTGAGATTCTAACTAAAGAACTAAACACTCTTAAGTTAGCTCATGAAACTATCTTCAAAAATCATCGAGAACTTTTAAGGGCTCATGAGAAGTTACGCTTTGAAAAGCTCAATCTTGAGCAAGAGCATGAGTTCTTAAAGGCAATCAATGATGATCTTCGCAAGAAAAGTTCTTCTTATATTGCCAAGCGTTTACTCTTATCAACTTACATGCCTCAAGTCAAGTCTAGTAACAAGAACAAGAAAGATTCTTCCTCTAGTAGTAACAATAACAACGCTAAATCAAATATTGTTGCTTCTAGTAGTTCTCTTGATTCCACTAATGATTCTCTTAGCCAAGTTACACTTGAGCAAGAAAATAGCTTATTGAAGGGAATTATAGAGAAAGGTGTATACAAGAGTCTTGCCGGGAGTAAGCAATTCGAGGAAATTGTACGCAAGCAAGGAAGGCACCGGAAGAATCAAGGTGTTGGTTTTGAACGAAAGTTCAATGCCAATGGAGTTGAGTGGGAAGAAGATCAATACCCCAAGACGAAGTTTGTTCCTCAACAAGAGAAGTATGATCCTACTTCTTTCAAGGGAACACAAGCTCAAGATGATCTTCCACCACAAGACCATAAAGGCAAGGACAAGCTTCAAGAGGAGATTGATGCATTTGAAGAAGCACCTAAGGCCTTGGTCAAGTGGGTTCCCAAGACTACGTCAAGTTCTACTTCATCAAGTACAACCACAACTCCAAGGATTCCCATAAAGATGATGTGGATCCCGAAGAAGAAGAACTAGAGAGTTCTTGAGGGTGACTCCGCCAACATTCTTCAATCATATCATTACAGCAAGAGCAAGTGCAATCAACTTCCACATCTTGCACTGGTTCAAGGAGTCACAAACCCTCATGTTGGTAAGGCAAGGGACAAGGTAACCAAATGATTTCATGGACATCATCTTGTGTGTGCATCACTCTATGTCTATGGATATTCTTGTTTTGTTCCTTGTGGGACTAACCCGTGTAGGTATTGAAAGTGCAACTCACTCCAAAAGATTGCTCCAAATGATCTACATCAACTTTGAGCATTCACATCTTCAACACCTACATGAAGTCATCATCGACAAAACCCAAGGTTAGTTCATCCCTCTAAGGGGGGATCTCACATCTAGGGGGAGCTTAACTCTAAGAATTGAGTCAAAGCAACTCTAATGGTGTGAACACATCAATGCATTATGTAAAAGTGGTAACCCCACTTGAGCTTAAACGATGAGTATGACCTATGATCAAATGTTCTCATTTGACTCCTAAATCAATATACTCATATATAGATGACCTAGTCATCGCCAATTGTTTGATAGAAGCTAGATTTGGTTGTGCATGCTTTGCCACATATTTCATTTTTCTCTTTATGGTGTGAGCATGTTGGTTGCATATTTTACTCATTCAAGGACATCCACTTGTTGTTTTGATTGATTGGTTTCCTTTTCTTTGGCCAAGTGGATGGACAAGAATGCCTAAGAACCTTCTCTAGCTATCTATGCTTATCTCGTCTCAAACTCTATTCATGCTACATCACAAAATTTGATCAAGTCAGATTCGAACCACTCTGTGTGAGGAGCACTCGGAGTCCCCTATTCGTCATAGACTTAAACTTCCAAAACTTCTTTGTGATTTTCGGTCTGACCAATCCCTCCATTTCGGTCATACCGAGATCACTAAGTCGATCTAGGTTTTCAATCTCGGTGCAACCGATATGAACTTTTTGGTCACACCGAGTTGCTGTAACTGTTAACAGTTATGCATCTCAGTGCCACCGAGTTGTTCAACTCGGTCACACCGACAGTGTCGGGCTATATATACTCACGGGAAAATTTTGGAAAACCTTCTCCGAAACTCCTCGCCCGCGCGTAGCTCGCTCTGCCTACTAGGTCTACGGATCGTCGACTTCGTCGCCAGCCGCCTCCTGTCGCTGGTCTCCACCACCTTCAACGTATTTCTTCTCCGCCATTGCCGCCGTAGCGAGTTCACCGCCGAACTAGGGTATGAACTCTATCACAGTGCTTTCCTCATCTGATTCTCAGCACATTGTGTTCGTAATACATCTTGCCACGATAGAGACACTCCTATCCAGTCAATGTGATCCTTAGAATAGATGTGATTCGAAAATTTAGGGTTAGGTTTCCGCCGAAACAATCTCGGACCCACCGAGTTGAAAAACTCGGTCCCACCAATTTGGCTAACGCCATTGCACTAGTAAGTCTCGGTCTGACCAAGAATTACAAATCGGTGTGACCGATTTTAGATCTTTGTGAAACCCTAGCAGTCTCGGTGCCACCGAACTGTGACTCGGTCTGACCGAGTTCACTAGTTTAGGTTCCAAAACTGCTTCGGTATCACCGAGTTTGAAAATCGGTAGATCCGAAATGCTTTCTTTGGAAACTAAAACTAAGTTTTTGAATCATTCTTTTGCAAAAATCTCTTCATTTTGTGATGCTCATCCACTCTGTCTCAACTATAACTATTCACAGGGTCAGCAGTCAGTGATTTGCAGCATGTCAGACCAAAGTGACAGTCAGAATAGGGAAGAAGAGCAGATTCACATGAGTGAGGGCACTAGTCCCTCAAGTACTTCAGATGAAGGGACCAGAAGCACTCCAAGCAATTTGCCCAAAGCAGCCACAAGAGCCAGAAGGAAGAGAACCTCAGACTCAGAGGATGAGGACTATGTGGCAGCAGAAGATGAGGCTACTTCCAAGAAGGTAGTGCTCAAGAAGGTGCCCAGTTCAACTGTAGTACAGCCAGGCATGAAGATCAAAAGGCCAGCAGGAAGACATCCAATGTCCAAAGCCAGAGGATCAACTCAAGTACCTGAAAAGCCTGAAGAGCCAGCTGCAGAAGGAAAGAAAAGGAAGGAAAGGGTCAAGAAGACCATGGCCAGAATTGTTGGTCAACCTTCCATGATGGAAGAGGAAGAAGAGGTTGTTGCACCAGCACCAAAGGCACATAAGCTTATGGGTGATGCTATAAAGTCAAGGGCTGCAACATCAAAGCCCAAAGAAGCACACAAAGCTTCCACCAAGCCCAAGATTGCACCAAAGAGGACTACCAGGAGTATACCAGCAGCTGAGAAGAACAAGGCCCCAATGCCTGAGGTTGCTGCTGAGGAAGATGAAGAAGGGCAGGTCTTAAGGAAGCTCAAACCCAAGATTCCAGACCACAACGATGCTCATCTAGTGGCTGAAAACATGAAGATCAGGAAAGACTCAGGGTTGAGGCTATGGAGATTGTCTGATCCATATGCCACCAGGAGAAGGACTGCTGTAGATTACAGGTTTCACACCAAGGAGCAGCAGGACTTCTATGAGACAATCTTGTTGGACAAGAAGCCCATAGTATGTGATATGAGATGGGTTGACTGGACCTACATGAAGGAAAATGAAGAACACTATCCTGGAGTGCAAGACAGTTTCATTGCTTGTGGAGTTGCAGATTTTGTTGGGCAGAAGCTCACCAACTGGAATGATGAACTCATTATGCAATTCTACTCCACAGCACATTTCTATCCAGATGGCAGGATAGTTTGGATGTCTGAAGGAACAAGATACCAGTCAACCATAGAGGAATGGGCAAGTCTGATCAAAGCCCCAAAGGAGAGTGAAGATGACTTGGATGTATATGCCAAGAAGAAGATGGGACACAATTCTATGTCACATATGTACAAAGAGATCCCAGACAAAGCCCTTGAGACTTTCTCGTTTGGGTCAGTCCATTTTCTTCTGTCAGGGGTGCCTACGATCAACTGGATCTTAAGGCACACTCTTTTGCCCAAATCAGGTGACCACAACATGATAAGAGGGCATGCAATTAACATGCTTCACATTTTTTATGTGCCCCAGAAATTCAAGGTCATGAGCCTTATGGTTGAAACCATTAAGAGGACTACAGCGGATCGGAAGAGAAGTTGTGGATATGCCCCACAGATTCATGAGTTGATTAACTCAAAGATGGACACAGGAAAATATCAATTGGATAAAGAACATTTTGCTCTCTATCCAGACTTTGAGTACAATCAAGTTGTCATGAATGAGAATGAACCATCATCAGTGCAAGCTCAAGAGAAGAAGGAGAAGGCAAGGAAAGAGAAGGCTGCCAAGATGCCAACTCAAGAGGAGGCATCTGAGTATTTCTTGAAGAACAAACAGGAGCAGCTTGGTTACTTGATAGCATCAACACTGAGGATTGAGAAGGGGTTGGCCACCCTAACTCAAAACCAGGAGAGCCTGGAAAGGATCATGGAACAAAAAAATCTATGATCTTGATGTCAAAGTAACTGAGATTCAGTCAGTTGTGGAACAGCTGCAGAATGACATGTAGGAGAGGAAGGGCAAGACAACCACAGATGCATTTTCCAGAGTGCCTAGAGCTCAGAGGTCAGCTGCAGTGCCTGTAAGAGACACAAGAGCCACATCATCTGCACCAGCTACAGCTCCTACAGCTCCAGGGCAACCAGCTCCAGCACCAACTCCTCCAGCTCCGTCTACATCAATTGAAGTCTTCGTCCAAGGAGCCATCTCTACACCACCACCACATGAAGACCAAGCCTGAGAGACGATATAGTCCTATGCATTTTCTATGAACTTTTTGGTAACTTGTTGCCAAAGGGGGAGAAAAATGTATAGATCATAGGCTTCGAGAGAGAGATTTGCTGTTTTTTGTTCTGTCTTGTCTTCTTGGTTGAACGTGTTTGCTTTTGATTGCTTGAGATACTATGCAATTACCTGTGAGACATTGATGATCATGTGTTTGATCATAAGCTACACTTATGCATGTTTGATGATAGTATCTTACCTATCCTTATGTGATCATTCACTTTGCTTGGTGATGAGTGCATGTATTCAATCTTTATTATTTTGAGCGCTCCACCAAGATGTATGTGACATGGAAGAGTAACCCATGAGCCTAATTCCTTGTGCATTTGCAGTCCAAAGCAAATCTTAAACTATGCACAAATTTAGGGGGAGCTCTTGCTTATCACATACTTCTCAAAGCGACGATGTTTTTCAATCTTAAAATTTATTGTCGAAGCTTTGATCTATATGTTGTCATCAATTACTAAAAAGGGGGAGATTGAAAGTGCAACTATCCCTAGGTGGTTTTGGTAATTCATAACAACATATAGCTCATTGAGCTAATGCTATTCCAAGACTATTATTTCAGGAAGCTCAATGAATGGCATGGCATGGATGATGAAAGTGGATCCCTCAAAATATCAAGGACAAAGGATTGGCTCAAGCTCAAAAGCTCAAGACTCTTCATTTTACATTTTAAGTGATCCAAGATCAAATTGAGTCTATAGGAAAAGCCAATACTATCAAGGAGGGATGAGGTGTTGCTTAATGAGCCTCTTGCTTCATGTGCTTAGTGATATGCTCCAAAACCCTCAACTACTTTCTCACATCCACATATTACCTAAACCTAAAGCTAAATCGGTCACACTGATTCTTTCTATCTGGCACCACCGAGTTCAGAGTCATAGCCATTGCCACAAACCCTAGGCAAATCGGTCTCACCGATAGGGATCTCGGTCTCACCGAGATGGGATTGTAATCTCTCTGTTTCCCTTCGTAACGTTTCGGTCTAACCAAAGTGAGCGATCGGTCCCACCGAGATTGCAATGTAAACTCTCTGTTTCCCTTTTGTAACATTTCGGTCTCACCGAAAAGAGCAAATCGGTCCCACCGAGTTTACCTAACCAACTCTCTGGTTAGCTAATTACCAAAATCAGTCCCACCGAGTTTGTGTAATCGGTCTCACCGAGATTATGTTATGCCCTAACCCTAACCATATCGGTCCTACCGAGTTGCATTTTGGTCCCACCGAAAATCCTAACGGTCACTAGGTTTACTAAATAGGTCTGACCGAGTTTGTTGATTCGGTCCCACCGAGATTGGTAAATTGTGTGTAACGGTTAGATTTTGTGTGAAGGCTATATATACCCCTCCACCTCCTCTTCATTCATGGAGAGAGCCATCAGAACAAACCTACACTTCCAACTTACCAGTTCTGAGAGAGAACTACGTACTCATGTGTTGAGGCCAAGATATTCCATTCCTACCATATGAATCTTGATCTCTAGCCTTCCCCAAGTTGCTTTCCACTCAAATCTTCTTTCCACCAGATCCAAATCCTATGAGAGAGAGTTGAGTGTTGGGGAGACTATCATTTGAAGCACAAGAGCAAGGAGTTCATCATCAATGCACCACTTGTTACTTCTTGGAGAGTGGTGTCTCCTAGATTGGCTACGTGTCACTTGGGAGCCTCCGACAAAGATTGTGGAGTTGAACCAAGGAGTTTGTAAGGGCAAGGAGATCGCCTACTTCGTGAAGATCTACCGCTAGTGAGGCAAGTCCTTCATGGGCGACGACCATGGTGGGATAGACAAGGTTGCTTCTTCGTGGACCCTTCGTGGGTGGAGCCCTCCGTGGACTCGCGCAACCGTTACCCTTTGTGGGTTGAAGTCTCCATCAACGTGGATGTACGATAGCACCACCTATCGGAACCATGCCAAAAACATCTGTGTCTCCAACTGCGTTTGAATCCTCCAAACCCTTCTCTTTACTTTCTTGCAAGTTGCATGCTTTAATTTCCACTGCTATATACTCTTTGCATGCTTGCTTGATTTGTCTGATGATTGCTTGACTTGTCCAAAGATTGTTACAATCTGCCAAACTCTAAAATTGGGAAAAGGTTAAGTTTTTAATTGGTCAAGTAGTCTAATCACCCCCCCTCTAGACATACTTCAAGGTCCTACAAGTAGTGGATGAGTTCTAGCAGCATGATGGCGTGGTGACGGTGGTGGTGATGCTATCTCTTCAGGGCTTCGCCTAAGCACTACGAAAATATGACCGAGGGACGAAACTGTGGAGAGGGGCGCCGCACATGGCTAGGAGATTACCGTGGTTATGTGTGGAACACCCCTCCCACATATATATAGGTGGGGGGAGAGGGAGCAGCCAAGGAGGCTGAATCCTCCTAAGGTTCCTTCCCTAGCCACCCCCTTACCATATTTGCCGAAGGGGGAAAGGAAAGGGGGAGAGGGAAGGAAGGGGGAGGCCGAATCCCCTTCCTTTCCTTTCTCCCATAGGCCGGCTGCCATAGCGGGGGTGCCAGCCCCTTGTGGGCTGGTGTGCTCCCCTCTTTTGGCCCATATGGCCCATATACCTCCCGGGGGTGCCCGGAACCCCTTCCGGCAATCCGATGAATACCCGATGCACTCTGAAACTCTTCTAGTGTCCGAATATCATTGTCCTATATATCAATCTTTACCTCCGGACCATTCCAGACCTCCTCGTAATGTCTGTGACCTCATCCTGGACTCTGAACAACATTCAGTCTCATATAACATTATAACATCAATGAACGTTAAGCGTGCGGACCCTACGGGTTTGAGAACTATGTAGACATGACTGAGACACCTCTCCAGGCAATAACCAATAGCGGAACCTGGATGCCCATATTGTTTCCTACATATTCTATGAAGATCTTTATCGATCGAACCATTATGACAACATACGTAATTCCCTTTGTTTGTCGGTATGTTACTTGCCCGAAATTCGATCGTTGGTATCTTCATACCTACACTACTGCAGGATGCTTCTAACGCGACACTACGATCAGAGACTCTTTGACAAAATTGTGTGTGATGAATTAATCACAAACGGTGGTGTAAAAAACCCATCAAAAAGGTCCAAAACATTTGCAATGACGGATGCATCAAACACGGTTCAGATTTTAGTTTCGTGTGTGATGCAGGGTATATGGTTCAGTACAATTAACTGTTTGCGATGAGGAGCAACAAAAGAAATGGGCAGCCAGATGAAGGTGTGTGCGATATGCAGCTTACGGCTCACTAGGATGAACTGTTTGTGATTAGGCAACACAAAAGAAACAGTCAGCCAGACCAACATGTGCGTGATATATGGCATGCGGTTCACTCGGATGAACTGTTTGCATTGAGTCAAGAGAATAGAAACGGTTCAATATAACAAGATGTGTATGATACGCGGCAAACATGCCTGTAATCAGAAATGTGTGCGAAGATCGATAATAACACAAACCATTGCTGCTAATAAGATGTGTGTGTTATGTGATGGGATTGCATACAGAACAACAACATATATATACAAATTATAAGGACATGGTTGCATAACAAAATTGAACATCCACTTACATAGGTGGCTACTACAACTATGGCATTTGCACACACCAAAGTAAACTATTACATGCATAATTACATAGGTGGCTACTACACACATGACATTTCCGCACACCAAAGTAAACTATATATTACATGCATGATTAACTAGCATAAATGATCATCTGATCATCATCTACTTCTTGTGACGCTTGCTCTACTTGTGGCTCGATCCGTGCTCGTCAATTTGGGTAACGAGGCACTTCCTCATGTCAACGATCCACCTATGCATCTCGTAGCATGTGTACCCACTCTTGGCCGTGAACTTGAGGTGAGGTTCATCCAGATGCCACATACAGGCCCTTTGCTAGGATACATGACTTGTTCTCTAGGCATCGTTGTTCATCTTTCCGTAGTAGGGGTCGATGATGACCGAGGCAAGTTCAACCAGGGAGTCCTTCTTCGTGCTGCCCCAGACCCTGTTGTGCTCACGGATTTCGACAAGGTTCTTGCAGGCCAAGCCCATAACCCTGAGCGTTTTTACATCATCGGTGATTTCCATCGTAGTGAACTTGTAGTCGGTGCTGTTGACAAACCTGGCAAAACGGACGCAAGGCTCTATGGCCATGCAATAGTGGTAGATGAGGACATGATGGCGCACACACAGCTGGGCAATGGCAACCATCTGATCTTTGCCAAGAAGACCGGTAGTGTACTCGAGGTCAATGCCGACCACCTTGTACTTGTCTCTAGCAAGCTACTGCTCAACGGTGTTGATGTAGTCGTCCACCATGGCCAGGTCAATGGTGTACATGATCTGTCTCCCTTGCCTGGGTCTCCACTTTATGCTCGCCGAACTCCACTGGAGCACCGCTAGACATCCCCTCTCTATGTGTTGTCGTGGGTGTTCTTGTCGTGTTATGGGGCGCGATCAAAAGGTTGAAGAGACTAAGATTATAATGGCCGCGGGAATTAAAGGGGAAGCAGTACAACCTGGAATATCGGCACACCCTGATGGCAGTTCTAATTTGCAGCACGTAACTCCATCGTGCCGCACGTAACTGCATCACGTGGCAATGTGCGTGGCGCAACTGCATGCATATGGGCCCCCCAACGTGGTCGTGCGCAGGCCCAACCGCCAGCAGAGCGCTCACGGAGGGACACAAGCAGAGCGCTCTACGGTCGCCTCAACGACGAGCAACCATATATATATATATACATATAGCAGTTGAACACGCAAGGAAAAGTTGTCCACAAGTCGAGCGCGCCGACAGACACGAGCAGAGGCGTGCCGCGACGCCTAACAGCGAGCAGAGCTTGCCGAGGGACGCGAGTAGAGGTCGGCACAGTGATACGTGGCAAATAAGACAAACCGTGTGAGTGATGTTGGAGACATCAAGCACAAATAAGATTAGAGTTGCGTGTGCGATACGTGGCATACAGTTGATCGATCCTAACTGTTTGTGATGGAATAAGCCGTGTGTGTTGTGGGCAAACGCTTCCTGGTATATAACCATTTGCGGTCGATGAATTCATCAGTAACAGGTTACCTAGTGCGGTCCGTGTGTGATGTGATATACTCTATCTGCAGAACAACTATGCTCTGTGTACATAAGAGCAACATATACATACTTGTATAACTGATTGCAATACCAAATTAAACATCCAATTACATTATGTAACAAATACCATAAATATTGCAAGGTTAAAATTCAAAGATTACAACGCCCAAATTCAAACATTGCTAACCTCGTCATTTCTGCAAAGGGATCAGCCGCTGACAAGTCATGCATGGGTTTGACACAATGACTTCCAATTACCCCGTCATATGCTCTTCCAATACAAAGTTTAGCTATTTTGGAGACTCTTCCATTCTGCATTACCTGCCAGCTCTGATCAACATACCATTCATCTTTCCTAATTAAATGCATGTTCAACCTCAGTACCCTCAGTATCCTTGCTCTGGCAAGAAAGAACCTGGCGAGTGTAATCTCTGGTAAGGTCCCTCGGTAGGAGTTCAAAGTAATATTTGAGAGATGCAGATACAGGCATTCGATGTGATTGTCGTTATAAACATTATCCACCTCCTGGCCTATTATTATCTGCAAAAGAAGAGAATGTGTTAGTGCCTACATGCAGTTTTGAACACTACTACACGCCTATTTGGTTTGCAGGATTTGCCAAATGCACCAGTGTGCCATCTTCGATCAGACATGATAAACATGGGATTTTTTTCGAAAAGGAAGTTATCCCCCGGCCTAACATGGGCATTTGATTACAATATAGAAAAATGTAGCCTTCTTTTTAAGAGGTTGGATTGGATGAAAAAGTCCCTAAGAAAACTAGTACAGATGAATCCAAAGGAGAAATGCTTATGGATTGTAACCATATGAATCAAGCAACCAATATGGGGTGGGGGGTGTATGTCCTGAAATCCTCCAAAATTCCTTCAGAAATCGTCGTACATTGTCATTGTAAACTTGGGAAAATGTGCCAAAAATTGAACTCCCTTATGGTTAACATTTAACAGGAAAGGAACATCACCTCAATATATAGCTTCTTCAGACACGGAAAGCATCTCAGGCAACTGACAACTTGGTCCAGGTTGGGGCCGACAGATTCTAGTGCCAAGACCTTCACTGTGCCCAGAATTTGGGTGAAGCATTGCTGGATGACAGACGAACATACATCTTCAAAACTAGAAATAATGTTGCTATCAAGAAGGAGAGGTATAAAGGTGACTGTTGTACCTAAAAGTAGTAGTATTTGACAGACGAGTAGCCCACCACTATCAATTTTGGCGCATAAATGACATTGATTCTTGTTGGACCTTATTGATCAACTACAAGTAATCTATCAAGTGAAGGTGTGTCCTCAATGACCATATTGTGTTCCACCTTTTGTGATCTCTCGTTGTAGCACCAGCAGCACACATAAATAGTATGGAGAGTCTTTGGAGGTGATGTGGAAGGAACTCGACCAATTCATCGCCTGAAGACGAAGGAACTCGAGTGCAGTACAACCAGGGAGCAGGCTCTCCATGTCATCCTTTGGGATGCTGACTGAGACGAGCTTGAGGTGCTTCAGTCGTGGTAGAAAAAGAGCGGGCACGTCATTAAGGGGGGTGGCAGTTCATGAACTTGGCGAGGCACAGCATGGGCGCGAAGTGGAGCACAGACGTTGGCAGCGAGCGCATATGCCCCTCATTAAAACTGAGCTCCTCAAGCTGATCTATGGCAGGGGATCAGAACCACTCATCAAGCTTGGCTCGGTCCTTGCCATTGGAATGGAACTTGCCCGTGATAAGGCCTCTGATTGGGCCATGGTGACTGCCGAGGATCTGGGAGAACACATCCAAGTTTTTGTGATAGCCATGGTAGAGCTTGTGGGTGTCGAGGAGGTCGACAGGGTGAGGAGCCATAGGGGGCACCACCACCGGGAAAGGGCGGTTGTCCTCACCCATATTTGGTTGGGAGGAAGGATATGATGATTGTCAACATAACATCAGGGAGGTTGCTGATGAAGTCTAGGCCTACTGGAGTCGCTTGCGGTTCTTTCTCGACCCGCCTCCACTTGTTGGCAGCCTCGTTCTCCACCTCGTCGATGGCGACAGAAACCTTTGTCTCCATGCAAAGAGAGAGGATTGTGTGTGTGGGGCGAGTATGGGGGGGGTGCGGCCGCTCGGGTGCCACATTAATACAGACCAGTGGGAGCGAGGCGGGCGGCGGTCAAAGGCTGTCTCGCTTCCCGATGAGAACAACTGCTTAATCTATGAATCAAATAGTGCTAGCAATTTTTAGCTGCATATTTTGAAAAATCACAGTGTTACAAGGTTGACAAATGGCAATGTTACTAGATCAACAAATGTCAATCTTTCCAGTTTGACAAATGGCATCATACCCAATATGACAGATGCAAATCTTACCAAATTGTTTGTACGTGGTTGCACAACAACCATCCAAAACAACTGTTTGCGTTGAAGGGATGTACAAATCCTGCTCGGCACATTTTCTCTTGGCTTAACGCCAAAGTTTTGGATTTACTAGAATTTAAAAGGCAGGTATCTCAATGTTTGCGGCCGAGTGACAGTGGCAAGGTGTTTGACATTCATTCCCATTTCTTGCATGGGACCTAAGCATGCAACCAAGGACACGGATTTGAATTTTCAACCAATTTATATGCGTTAGAGCACGTGCCTGTAGTTCAAATTTGAATTATGCACATAAATGCATTGAAAACTAAATTAATGTATAAAAATGTCCAAATGAACCCCGAAAAATTCCAAATTTTAACATAACACTCAAGTTGTTCTATGTTGACACTAGAGAAAAAATTGAAAGCAATAACAGGCAACAGATATCATTTCGTCCCCAAAGGTGGCACGTTCCCTACCGAAACCATCAGGCTTGTTGTGAGAAGCTCTGGTTTGTGAGAAGCTTATACCCAAACCTGCCCAAATGGGACAAAATTTTTACCATGACATGTTGATGCCGCTCCATGATAGCATGCCAAGTTTCATGAATTTCAGACGAGTTTTGGATTTACTAGAATTTGAAAAGCAGGTATCTCAATGTTTGCATCCGAGTGACGGTGGCAGGGTCTTTGACATTCATTCCCAATTCTTGCATGGGACCTAAGCATGCAACCAAGGACACATATTTGAATTTTCAACCAATTTATATGCATTAGAGCATGTGCCTCTAGTTCAAATTTGAATTATGCACATAAATGCATTGAAAACTCAATTAATGTATAAAAAATGTCCAAACGGACCCCGAAAAAAGAAAATCCTAAAACTAACACAACACTCATCTTGTTATATGTTGTCACTAGAAAAAAAATTGAAATCAAGAAGAGGCAACATATATCGTTTCGTCCAGAAAGGTGAAACATTCCCTACCGTAACCATGAGGCTTGTTGTGAGAAGCTCTGGTTTGTGAGAAGCTTATATACCCCAACTTGCCCCAAATGGGACAATATTTTTACCACTGTATGTTGATATCGTTCCATAGCGTGTCAAGTTTCATAAATTTCAGACATGTTTTCGATTTACTAGAATTTAAAAACCGAGCAATGGTGGCAAGGTGTTTGACATTCATTCTCATTTCTTGCATGGGACTTAAGCATGTAACCAAGGACACACATTCCAATTTTGAACCAATTTATATGCACTCGAGCATGTGCATGTAGTTCAAATTTGAATTATGCACATGAATGCATAGAAAACTTAGTTAATGTATAAAAATGTCCAAGCGAACCCCGAAAAATCTCAAAAAATGACACAACACTCGTGTTATTCTATATTGACACGAGAAAATTTTAGAAAGTAAGAAGAGGCAACAGATATCGTTTGTCCCCTAAGGTGGCACATTCCCTACCGAAACCATCACGGTTGTTGTGGGAAAAGCTCTGGTTTGTGAGAAGCTTATACCCAAAACTGCCCCAAATGGGAAAATATTTTTACCACAGCATGTCGATGTCGTTCCATGATATCATGTCAAGTTTCATGAATTTCAGCCGAGTTTACGATTTACTAGAATTTTAAGACCATGTAACTCAATGTTAGCGGCCGAGCGACAGTGTCAAGGTGTTTGACATTCATTCTCATTTCTTGCATGTGACCTAAGCTTGCAACCAAGGACAAGCATTTGCTTTTTCAACCCATTTTTATTCATATTTATTTCATTTTGTAGCTTAGTTGTGGTTGCATTTTGATCCAAGAGGCCTTAAGCAACTCAAGGACCAATTTGAGAGAGTTTGAGGTTTCACAAAAATCCAGTTTTCATTTATCCAAATCTGGTAATTGGATCAAATTGTTTTTCAAAATTCCTTTTCCAAATATTTTTAAAATAATGAGAGAAGATAATATGACTTCTTCGATTCAGTAGAAAAATATTGGAAATTGAATTTTGAATTTTTGAGAGTTTATTTGATTTTATTCGCTAGTTTATTTATTTATTAGCTGAGTAATTAGAACTATAATGTTTATATTTTAGTTAGGCATATAAGTCCGAAAAATGTTCACGAGGTCATATATAAGGCCATTTAGCTATGTGATTTTTTTTGGAATTTTTAGGCTTATATTTATATTTTACTTGAGTGTTTTAGCCTCCAGAAAAAATGTTTTTTTAAAAGTTCAACTGGGCTGGCCCAGCCGAAGCCAGGCCATGACCCCGCTCGAGCCGCCTCCGCCGCCAGCTCGGAGTCCCGACTGGACCCGTCCCGCGCCGCCGCCAGACTCCTCCCAGAGTCCGAGCTCGCCCCGCCGCCGCGTGAACCCCTCCCCAAGACGACCCCCCCCCCCCCCCCCCCCGCATATAAATACGGGACCCCCGGCCCCCTTCACCTCGTCCAAGCCGCCGCCATCACCCGCCACAACATAGCCGCTGCTGCTGCCACTAGTCGCCCTACCGTCGGAGCCCCGCCTCGCCCGCAAACCGCCTCCGATCGCCGAAGTTTGCCGCCAGTTCTCGTCGAAAAAACCGGTAAACCCTAGATCGGTTTATTTTACGATTTTTCTGGTTCGTCGGTTTAGTTTTCGTTTTTTAGTCTCGGTTTATTAGATTGGATCGGTTTATTTTATTTTAGTTCGTTAATTAGCGAACGTTCATCCGTTTAGATCTATTAACGAATGATTTCGTTCGTTAGTCTCTGTTAGCGGACGTTCTTCCGATAGATTTTTCTTTTTCTGTTATTTTCGTCCATGGACCTATCCACGAATAGTTTTATCGCAGATTAGCCCATGATCTTCACACTAGCGTAACTTTTAGCTCGTTTGTCCAAATTAGATGAAACCAGCGCCTAAATCTTCATAACGATGCCCTCTATCCAGTAAACCAACTTGAACATGATTTTGACAATTTAAAATTTTGAGTTTAGTTCAGATTAGTATTTGATCTTGTTTTGTTTGTATTTTGAGTTTCATAGCTCCTTTTGAGTTGATTTTTTTGCAAATCATAGCTAATCATGTACCTACTGTTAGGATCTAATCCACACAAAAATAATGGTGTTAGAATTTGTTTTCTGTTTAGTTTGGTCTTTTGCTTGTTTTCGAGTTTTCTTTGGATCTTTTCTCGATTTCTCTTTGCCTCGTTTGCTTGATTGCTTATGTATGCTATTGTTTGTCTATGCTAGATTTTCCAGAGTGTGAAGCTTGTTACTACGAATCTCTAGAGTTTTTCAATCGTCAGCAAGGCAAGTTACACTTTGACCATACTCTTCTATACCTAGTTTTTTACTATGCATTAGTTTTGCCCCTCAAATATTTGTATGAGTAGGATTGGGAACATGTGGTTTGGTTTTAGTACTTGAGGTAGGAACCTATTACCTTTGATCACCCCGAGAATATACGTTATTCTCAATTATCGCTTAGATATGCTTGTAGACGGGGATTGGATCGTGATACACATGGAAGTTGTGAAAGATATTAATTTTGGATAACATTAAGGTGGCAACTTTAATACACATCTGGGTGGATTGGTTGGGGCACCTGGAGAAACCAGTGCTTGCCCATTGGGAAATCCCGGAGTACCTGTGTTATTTTTCCTCGGTTCGATACCCAGGCTCAAAGGGATCATATGATATTTCATGCCTAGAAACTTCCATGTGCAGCCACAAGACATTATGGGCTCTAGCATAGTTGAGTAAGTTGTATGAGCTCTTGAAGAGGTGGACTAGTAGACGTAGGGGAATGTAGGTGTACAGGTCTACCCAGAGTAGAGAGTAAATGCTTTAGAAAGACTATGTCTTGATCTTCCGATCATGGATTCGGTCGAGTCTTGTGGGGTAAAGCATGCAACCTCTACGGAGTGTATAAACTAATCATGGTTAGCCGTGCCCCGGTTATGGACATCTTCAGTATCTAGAAGTGGATATTATTGTTGATCGCATCACTCTTTAATTAAATGAATTGGGTTTAATGATGATACTTGATTAATGTTGGGATTTGAGTTGGAGGAACCTTCTCAAATATTGGTTTAACTTTGTAGTAAATAAAACTTATTCCTTTGTTGTAGGGAAAACTTAGCTTTATGCAAAACATTAAACTTAGAGCCTCCACCAGCCAAATATGCATGTAGATATAGTTTCTTTCATTCACTTGCTTTATAACTCTGCCAGCATATTTCATGTGCTGACCTACACGAGTGCAACGTATCATGTTGTAGACTTTACCGACGAAGAATAAGGTGCGATAGGTCGTTGTCGTACACTCAGCTATGCCGTTGGAGTTGATGGACTCATTTGCCTTTGAAGCTTCCACAGTTATTTAGTTTATATGGCCTTCAACCATTTTATTTGTGTAACAAATACTTTTTATGAGGACCTTGATGTAATAAGGGTGTGACTGAAACTCTGTTATAATTCCTCGATTACTATGCGTGTCAGCATACCGATCCAGGGATGACACTTAAGTATAGAGACTTCGATTCATTGGGATCATGGTCGCTACAAGATGGTATCAGAGCACATGCTGACTGTAGGACGCGACCACTAGGAAAAAGCCACAGGATACTCTTCTTTGCTCATTTCTAATCCTCCTCTATTTCTACTCTATAGATGACAGACCCCAGGAACAAGTTCACTCAGCCGGATGACGACACCCCTTTCGGACAACACTTGAAGGAAGTCACGAAGTACCTGAACATTGGAATTCCAAGCTTCACTGGAACCTTCACTTCAACCTTACTGAAAGAGGAGCGCTGGAGGATCAAAATTTGTGTACCTGGGAGGACGTTTGCACCAACAACGGAACCCATTTGACTTTACCTTGGATGCACCAAGTTGGAACTAGGGAAAGAGCATGGCAGCCCACATCACTTTTGGACGCATTTGTGAGGTGTACCACAAGGAGCTTGAAGACACTGTCTATCAGATATGTGGATGCCGAGACGAGGAATGGGAGATGATTCATACCAGGAAGGATGTATCTATTGCAGCATACATTTAGGAGATGGATCAGCACATTCGTCGATATGAGAACCAGATGTGCGCTATCATGAAGAAGACCAAGAAGCTGATGAAGAGGAATATCGAGTTAGAAGAGGAACTCAAGTCAACATGCGATGGATATGAAGAAGAAATTGTTGTGATACTGGAGAAGCATGAAGACCTGAAGAAGAAGCTAGGAATACTCGTGATGAACCAGAAGCAAGAACCTAAAGTGGAGATCCGTTCAAAGGACTACATCATATTGGATGACACCGACACGGACAGTGATGCAAATGATGATAGTGATGACGACTATGTAGACAAAGCTGGAGCAGATACTATGGAGTCTTCCACCGATCAAAATTTCTTGACGACCACCATGTTACTGGCAGTATTTTTCTAGTAGTAGCATCGATCAATTTGTAATCGTAGTTTAGATCGTTTGTGTGAACCTTGTTTGATATTAAGTGAAGTGAAATTGTTGTAATTGCCTCATATGCATATGGGTAGTGAAATCTCTCTTAGACCTTACTCTATTTTGTTTTCTCACCCCCTCTAAACCCATCAGATGCCTCCGAGACGTGAGACCGGATTCGCTTTTCTGCTGGAGCTCAGCCAGTTGATCCAGCAGCAGAATGCCTTGATGCAGATGTTAGTATAGAACCAGAATCATAACCAAGGCAACAACAACAACCCACCACCACCCCCTGTTGACAACCTAGCCTGTTTTCCGAGGTTGAATCCGCCGTTGTTTTCTAGCAGCACCGAGCTGATTGTTGCAGATGATTGGCTCCGCAAGATTGGAAGAGAGCTGACCACTGTCGGATGCACAGATGCGGAGAGAGTGCACTTTTCCACACATCAGCTTGATGGACCCGCAACATCTTGGTGGGAGAATTTCACCACGACTTACCCCATAGCTACAGTTACATGGGATCATTTTCATCAAGCCTTCCGCACCGCACATGTTTTAGCTGGAGCCATGAGTTTGAAGAAGCATGAGTTTTGCAACTTGCGGCAAGGGAGTCCTACAGTGGGACAGTATGTGGATGAGTTCAGCAAGTTAGCAGTCTATGCCCCAGATGATGTGGCCACAGATGCCACGAAGCAGGAGAAGTTTCTTGAGGGACTCAATGATGAGCTAAGCATGCACTTGATGGTGGCAACTTTCAACAACTACCAGGAGCTGGTAGACAGGGCCCTCATGATAGAAGGCAAGCAACAGTAGATTGACAATCGCAAGAGGAAGTATGGACAGGGAAGGTACAATTCTGGAGCTCAACAGAAGCCCCGATATTCCCTGTACTCGGGAGGACATACTCATAACCATGGAGGGCACAACCATGGAGGACATTCGCACAATGGAGGAAGTTCACACAACCACGGTGGCCCTAAAAATGGCAATGGGAATGGAGGAAGCAACAATTAGAATCGTTCCAACCCCGCGACACCCGCCAAGAAGGATCTGAGTCACATTACTTGTTTCAAGTGCGGGAAGACCGGACACTACACCACTGAATGTTCTAAAGCAATGAATGGAAATGGCACCGGAAGTTCTAGAAAGAAGCCCACCCCCTTCACCAGAGGCCAGGTGAACCACGTCAGTGTGGAGGAGATTGAGGAGCAGCCCAATGCAATTGTTGGTAAGTTTTTGATTAATGCATTTACAACACTTGTTCTTTTTGATACTGGTGCATCTCATTCGTTCATATCAAGGGGATTTGTGGACAAGTTTAAGTTGCCAACAGTATCCCTTAAGTCACCTATGATAGTAAGTTCCCCGGGAGCAGAGTATATGGCTAGTAGGGGATGTTATCAGTTGCCAATAACCATAGGTAGACATGTTTTCCCCACCGACCTTATTATCTTGGAGTCACAAGGATTGGACATGATCCTAGGCATGGCTTGGCTATCCAAGTTTGAGGGAAATATCAATTGCACCAGTAAATCAATTCTTCTCACCACCCTAGAAGGAAAAAGGATCAAGTATGTGTCTAGGCATGCGCCGAGGAGGACATAGGTAAATTCCCTATTGGGAGTTGTTCAGGAGGAAGTACAAGTGGTGAAGGATTTTCCCGATGTATTTCTGGAGGAGTTATCAGGCATGCCACCAGACCGTGACATTGAGTTTTTGATCGAGTTATTGCTAGGCAGCGGACCAATATCTAAGAGATCGTATCGGATGGACGCAAATGATCTGAAGGAAATTAAGAAGCAGATTAAGGACTTATTGGAGAAAGGTTATATTCAACCAAACTCATCACCTTGGGGAGCCCTAGTGCTTCTAGTTGAGAAGAAGGATGGACCTTTAAGAATGGTTGTTGATTATCGTGCATTGAATAAAGTGATGATCAAGAACAAATACCATTTGCCGATGATCAATGATTTGTTTGACTAGCTGCAAGGAGCTAAGGTTTGCTCCAAGATCGATCTTCGGTTAGGTTATCACCAGCTGAAGATCCGAGAGCAGGATATACCTAAGACAACTTTTACCATGAGGTATGGGCTATATGAGTATATAGTTATGTCATTTGGTTTGACTAATGCCCCTTCCTATTTCATGAGTATGATGAACAAGGTGTTCATGGAGTTCTCAAGTTTGTTGTGGTGTTCATTGATGACATATTGGTCTACTCGAAGAATGAAGAGGAACAAAAGGAACATTTGTGCTTGGTTCTCGAGAAGCTTAGGGAACATCAGGTATATGCCAAGTTCAACAAATGTGAGTTTTGGTTGAAAGAAGTTGGATTTCTCGGGCATGTTATATCAGGAGCAGGAATAGCAGTAGACCCTACCAAGGTTGCATCTGTCACTAAGTGGTTGGCACCCACCTCAGTTGGAGAGATCAGAAGTTTTCTTGGACTCACAGGTTATTATCGGAGATTTATTGAGAATTTTTCCAAGATTGTGAAGCTCATGACGAAGTTATTGAAGAAGGACACCAAGTTTAAATGGACTGAGGATTGTGAGGCCAGTTTTCAGGAGTTGAAGAAACATTTGGTTATAGCCCTAGTGTTTATTCTCCCAGACATATGCAAGGATTTCCAAGTATATTGCGACGCTTCATGTCGAGGACTTGGAGGTGTGCTTATGCAGGATGGAAGAGTTGTTTCCTATGCCTCTAGATAGCTTCGACCTCATGAGTTGAACTATGCTATGCATGATTTGAAGTTAGCAACCGTAGTGCACGCACTCAAGACATGGAGACACTTTCTCATCGGAAACTGTTGCAATGTTTACACGGATCATAAGAGTTTGAAGTACATCTTCATGCAGAAGGATTTGAACCTCAGGCAAAGGAGATGGTTGGAGCTCATAAAGGATTATGACATGAGAATTATCATTCAGGAAAGGCCAATGTCGTAGCAGATGCGTTGAGCCGCAAGAGTTATGTTAACACACTCATAACCGGAGGATTACCTCAGGAGTTAGCCGATGATCTCCGAGAGCTATGCTTGGAGATAGTTCTGAGAAGTTATGTTGCAGCATTGGAAATTCAGTCCTCTTTGATGGGAAAGATCCGAGAAGCCTAGAAGAAGGACAAGGAGATTGCAGTGATAAAGGAAAGGATGAGTAAAGGAAAAGCTAAAGGTTTTCGTGAGGATGAGCACGGCACTTTATGGTTTTTGGATCATATCTATGTGCATAATGACCCTGAGATCAGGAAGTTGATTCTTCAGAAGGCTCATGATTCACCTTATTCGATTCACCCAGGCAACACCAAGATGTATCTGGATTTGAAGGAAAGTTTCTGGTGGACATGAATGAAGAAGGATATTGCCGAGTATGTAGTAGTATGCGATGTATGTCAGAGAGTTAAGGCAGAGCATCAAAAACCAGCAGGGTTACTTCAGCCTTTGTCGATACCCGAATGGAAGTGGGATAAACTTGGCATGGATTTTATCACTGGATTACCCATGACTCGTTCAGGGTATGAGTCTATCTGGGTTGTAGTCGATCGCTTGACGAAGGTAGCCCATTTCATCCCTGTGAAGACAACTTACACGAGTGCTAAGTTGGCGAAGATATAATGACCTGGATCATATGTCTGCATGGAGTTTCGAGGACCATCGTATCAGATAGAGGAACACAATTTACTTCAAAGTTTTGGAATCAGTTGCACGAAACTTTGGGTACCAGGCTAGAGTTCAGTACATCCTTTCATCCACAGACAGATGGACAAACCGAGAGAGACAATCAGATTCTGGAGGACATGTTGAGAGCTTGTGCTCTAGATTATGGATCTAGTTGGGAAGAATATTTACCCTATGCAGAGTTCTCTTACAACAACAGTTATCAAGACAGTTTGAATATGGTCCCTTCCGAAGCCTTGTACGGAAGGAGGTGCAGGACACCACTATCGTGGGATGAAGTTGGAGATCGACAATTGTTTGGACCAGATTTAATCAGAGATTATGAGGAGAAGGTTAAGTTGATTCGAGATAGACTCAAGATAGCCCAGTCTAGGCAGAAGAGTTATGCAGATACCAAACGCAAGTAGGTAGCCTATGAAGTCGGAGACAGAGCATATCTTCGTGTGTCCCCACTTCGAGGGATTAAGCCTTTTGGAGTCAAGGGAAAGCTAGCACCATGATTTGTGGGACCATACATAGTTTTGGAACGTATGGGAGAAGTTGCCTACAAGTTGGAATTACCCGAAGAATTGTCAGGAGTTCATGATGTGTTTCACGTTTCCCAATTGAAGAAGTGCCACACAAAGATGGATGACATTCCTCTGAGAGATATAGTGCCACTGGAGGTGATTTAGTTGGATAGTGATCTGACCTACGAAGGGAAGCCAGTTAAGATTCTTGAGATTTCCAGCCGATTTACTCGCAACAAAGTCATCAAGTTTTGCAAAGTTCAGTGGAGCCACCATACCAAGGAGGAAGCCACTTGGGAGCGAGAAGAAGACCTCCGCAAGGACCACCCACACCTTTTTGCCGACCAAACAGAATCCCGAGGGCAAGATTCATCTTAAGGGGGGTAGGTTTGTAAGATCCCAATTTTCAATTTGGATGTTATACTTAGATCATTCATATGCATTCATATTTTATTGCATTTTCTAGGTTAGTTGTGGTTGCATTTTGATCCAAGAGGCCTTAAGCAACTCAAGGACCAATTTGAGAGAGTTGGGGGTTTCACAAAAATCCAGTTTTGATTTATCGAAATCTGGTAATTGGATCAAATTGTTTTTCAAAATTGTTTTTCCAAATATTTTAAAAATATTGAGAAGATAGTATGACTTCTTCAATTCAGTAGAAAAATATTGGAAATTGAATTTTGAATTTTTTAGAGTTTAGTTGATTTTATTCGCTAGTTTATTTATTTATTAGTTGAGTAATTAGAAGTGTAATGTTTATATTTTAGTTAGGCATATAATTCCAGAAAAATGTTCACGAGGTCATATATAAGGCCATTTAGCTACGTGATTTTTCCGGAATGTTTAGGCTTATATTTATATTTTATTTGAGTGTTTTAGCCTGGAGGAAAATTTGTTTTTTAAGTTCAACTGGGCCGGCCGCGCCGAAACCAGGTCACAGCCCAGCTCGAGCCGCCTCCCCCGCCAGCTCGGAGTCCCGACCGAACCCGTCCCGCGTTGCCACCGGACTCCTCCCAGAGTCCGAGCTCGCCCCGCCGCCGCGTGACCCCCTCCCCAAGCCAACTCCCCCCCGCATATAAATATGGGACCCCCGGCCCCCTTCACCTCATCCAATCCGCTGCTGTCGCCCACCACGCCGCAGCCGCTGCTACTGCTGCCGCTAGTCGCCCCGCCGTCGGAGCCCCTCCTTGCCCGCAAGCCTCCGCCGATCGCCGGAGTTCGCCGCCGGTTCTTGTCGGACAAACCGGTAAACCCTAGATCAGTTTATTTTACGGTTTTTCCGATTTGTCGGTTAAGTTTTTGGTTTTTTAGTTTCGGTTTATTTGATTCGACCGGTTTATTTTATTTTAGTTCGTTAATTAGCGAATGTTCACCCGTTTAGATCTGTTAACGAATGAATTCATTTGTTAGTCTATGTTAGCGGACGTTCGTCCGATAGATTTTTCTTTTTCTGTTATTTTTGTCCACAGACCTATCCGCGAATAGTTTTATCGCATATTAGCCTCTGATCTTCAAACTAGCGTAACTTTTAGCTCGTTTGTCAAAATTAGATGAAACTAGCGCCTAAATCTTTGTAACGATCCCCTCTATCCAGTAAACCAACTTGAACATAATTTTAACAATTAAAAATTTGAGTTTATTTCAGATTAGTGTTTGATCTTATTTTATTTGTATTTTGAGTTTCGTAGCTCCGTTTGAGTTGATTCTTTTTGCAAATCGTAGCTAATCATGTACCTACTGTTAGGATCTAATCCACACAAAAATAATGTTGTTAGAATTTGTTTTCTGTTCAGTTTGGTCTTTTGCTTGTTTTTGAGTTTTCTTTGGATCTTTTTTCGATTTCTCTTTGCCTTGTTTGCTTGATTGCTTATGTATGCTATTGTTTGTGTACGCTAGATTTTTCGGAGTGTGAAGCTTGTTACTACAAATCTCTAGAGTTTTTCGATCGTCAGCAAGGCAAGTTACACTTTGACCATACTCTTCTATACCCAGTTTTTACTATGCATTAGTTTTGCCCCTCAAATATTTGCATGAGTAGGATAGGGAACATGTGGTTTGGTTATAGTACTTGAGGTAGAAACCTATTACCTTTGATCACCCCGGGAATATACGTTGTGCTCATTTATTGCTTAGTCATGCTTGTAGATGGTGATTGGATCATGATACACATGGAAGTTGTCAGAGATATTAACTTTGGATAACATTAAGGTGGCAACTTTAATACACATCTGGGTGGATTGGTTGGGGCACCTGGAGAAACCAGTGCTTTCCCATTGGGAAATCTCGGAGTACCCGTGTGATTTTTCCTCGGTTTGCCACCTAGGCTCAAAGGTATCATATGATATTTCATGCCTAGAAACTTCCGTGTGCAGCCACAAGCCATTATGGGCTCTGGTTTAGTTGAGTAAGTTGTATGAGCTCTTCAAGAGGTGGACTAGAAGATGTAGGGGAAAGTAGGTGTACCGGTCTACCAAGAGTAGAGAGTAAATGCTTCAGAAAGACTATATCTCGATCTTCCGAGCATGGATGCGGTCGAGTCTTGTGGGGAAAAGTGCGCAACCTCTACAGAGTGTATAAACTAATCATGGTTAGCCGTGTCCCCGGTTATGGACATCTTGAGTATCTAGAAATGGATATTATTGTTGATCTCATCACTCTTTAATTAAATAAATTGGGTTTGATGATGATACTTGATTAATGTTGGGATTTGAGTTGGAGGAACCTTCTCAAATATTGGTTTAACTTTGTAGTAAATAAAATTGATTCCTTTGTTGTAGGAAAAAATTAGCTTTATGGAAAACATTAAACTTAGAGCCTCCACCAGCCAAATATGCACGTAGATATAGTTTCTTGCATTCACTTGCTTTACAATGTAACTCTGCCGGCATATTCCATGTGCTGACCTACACGACTGCAACGTCTCATGTTGCAGACTTTACCGACGAAGAATAAGGTGCGATAGGTCGTTGTCGTACACTCAGCTATGCCGTTGGAGTTGATGGACTCATTTACCTTCGAAGCTTCCGCGGTTATTTAATTTAGATGGCCTTCAACCATTTTATTTGTGTAACAGATACTTTTTATGAGGACCTCGATGTAATAAGGCTGTGATTCAAACTCTGTTATAATTCCTTGAGTAGTGTGTGTGTCAGCATATCGATCCAGGGATGACACTTAAGCACAGAGACTTTGGTCCATTGGGATTGTGGTCTCTACAATCGAAGTGGCGCCAATGAATCATCAGTGAGCCTATTCCCGCACAACCTCGCAAGTTCCCGTGCAAGCTACCCGCCCGACTCGGTGAAATCCCCCAAAATCCCAATGCTTACCCGCCTGCTATATAAACCCTCATGGCCGGCGAGTCTTGTGCCGCATTTTCCCTCCCTCCTTGTAGCTTATCTCAACTGCTTCTCCACAATCGCCAATGGCACCAGTCTGTCGTCATCGCTCAGCCACTCCATCGTCAATGGAAGACAGCCCCAGCTGGGAGGCTACACCACGGCGGCGGTGCAGTCCCTGACATAGTGTAGTGCGCATGGCATCCGTGTCGGGTGTGTGGAACACCCACCACATGCTTTGTTGCCACTACCCGTCGGCAGCTGTTGGATGCCGCCGTTGCCGCCACACCATCGTCAAAAGCCAGGGCCATCACCTGCTCTGCCACTGCGGCCCGAAGGCGAGAGGTGGCCGTCGTGGCCGCCACCCCACTGCCGTCCACCGTGGCCATCACCCGCTCCACCACCGTGGCCCGAAGGCGGGAGGTGGTGGTCGTGGCCGCCACCACATTATTGGTCGTCGTGGCCGCTAGCCCACCGTCGACTGCTGAGGTCATCACCCGCTCCGCCATCGTCGCCTGAAGGCAGGAGGTGGAGGTGGCCCGCACATGTGTCAGCAGCCTTGCGTGCTACACCGAGTTCCTACCGGAGGAGGAGGAGCGGCTCGTCAAGCATGCAAAGAGCCATACCGCCGCCATGGCCGTGACACACGCCACCTCAGAGGCGAGGACTCATGAGATCTACAAGGAGAACCACCGCTTCAAGGGGGGTCATTTGAAGCGATAGAGGGTGTTCAAGGTGAGCGCCGCTGAAGGTGCAGCAGCGGTAGGCACCATATTACAGTTGTCTAGCTCGTCGGCAGGCTCCTTCTCCTCTGCCTCTTACTGAGCGTGCTCGGCAGAGGAGAGGTTGCCGGCGGTAGTACAAAGCCCCTCCATAGTAGTAGTATTTAGGGGCTATTTTGTTCAGTTCATCTGACTATAGATGTGGTGAAACTGTACAACATACTTAAAATTAGCTAGTATATATAGTTGAACTAGCTATTTTAGTACGTGGTTGGCAACAATTGGGGAAAAGTTTGGTAGGTTTGGCTGTCGAGTTGAACTGTTTGTATAAAGAACGACTGCTTAATCTATGAATGAAATGTATACTTAATCACTGAATTTTAGTTGCAAAAATTAGATAGTGCTAGTGATTTTTAGCTGCATATTTTGACAAATCGCAGTGTTACAAGATTGACAAATGGCAATGTTACTAGATCAACAGATGTCAATCTTTCCAGTTTGACAAATGGCAACATACCCAATATGACAGATGCAAATCTTACCAAATTGTTTGTACGTGGTTGCACATGGGTCATCCAGAACAACCATTTACATTGAAGGGATGTAAAAATCCTGCTCGACACATTTTCTCTTAACTTAGCGCTGAAGTCTGGCTTTGCATACTGAACAATTTGTGTTGAAGAGATGCACAAATCCTGCACTGCGAATTTTCCCTTGACTTAAGGGGGAAGACCATAGCTCTCACTTTTCATACAGGTGCTCTATCTAAAACGTTTGCGATCAAGAGCTGCACAAATCCTGCTCGACACATTTTCCCTTGGCTTCCTGGGGAAGCTATTGCTTTGCATACGGGTGTTCTAACTAAAATGTTTGCGATGAGTGTTTTATATTTAAAAACCATTGACATTTTTTTTCAAAAGACGTTTGATAAGTTTGTACATTAAGAGAGAAAAACGCAAGCTCGTTCAAACCATATCTTTCATTCAGTCACACTGCGAATTTATATCCATATGATCGAGATACAGTATTAAACCCGAAAAAACTATTTCCGGCGGTGGCGGAGGCGGCGTGCCGCGCAATCATTGTCATTGTCATCCTCTAGGACGCCGTTGTTGAAGTCTTCAAGGCAGCACATAATGTTCTTCACTTGGAAATCAAACATCATGTCGTCGCGCGATCGATGGGTGGGGCGCAGGAGAACAGCAACTAGCAATGTTGAGAGTTAGCGGTCGACGGTAGCGTCCCATGCCGCTATAAGGGGGACGCGCGCACGGGCACGAGTGCGGCGGGTGCAGCCAAATGCATGGGGACCGGCGCCACGGTGGGTGGAGGGGGGCGCATGGGCACGGGCGCTGGCGCTGGCATGTACACGAGCTGGCGCGGGTCTGCGGAGACCTCGCTGACGCCCACGGCTTCTAGCTCTACGATAGTGCTCAGCGACCAGCCCGTCAATGCTACAGGGATGGTCGCTGGCGTGGGCGCACGGATGGGAGCGGGGGCAGCAACTGCCGCGGATAGCTCGTTTACAGCCATGTCCATGAGGCCCCATTCCTCCTTATTTTCTATCTCCTCCGGCTCGGAGTCGACTTCACCAAACTTGAAGACTAGTGGCATATGATCCTTCTGCACCATGGCGTTGGTGGAGGTCTGCGGGAGGGACGGGAATGGGAGGCGAACAGTAAGGCCATCCGTATTAAATAGTGGCTCAGGCGCCATTAATGGAGAGGATGCGAGCAAGGCGGGCGGCCATGGAAGTCAAAGGGATCACTTCCCAGTGAGCCTGCATAGCGTACAACTCGCATGCTTCCCGGTGAGCCTACACATTGGAGGATAGCTTGCATGCCTCTTGGCCAGCCTGCACACCGGACTGTGCTTGCATGCCTCCCGTTCAGTCAAGCAGCTGTCCGCACGGCACCTCATATAGCCATTAAAATCAAGACATGTGGCGTCATGTGAATGGTTAACAGAACACACACAGTTTGAATTATGCAACCGTTTGAGATATTAAAGTGGCAACTACTTTTTCAAAATGCCTTTGTTGGCTGTTATTCGAGTGCGCCTTCTCTCAAAATGGACATGAAAAATAGCACAGCATGTCAGGTGCCATTCCATGATAGCATGCCAAGTTTCATGAATTTCAGACGAGTTTTCAATTTACTAGAATTTAAATACAAAGAATCTCAACGGTTTGCCGGCAATCAATAGTGCCCTGGTGTTTGAAATTCATTCCCATTTCTTGCATGGGACCTAAGCATGCACCCAAGGACACACATTTCATATGTCAACCCATTTTTCTGCACTGGAGCATGTGCATGTAGTTCAAATTTAAATTATGCACATAAAATGCCTAGAAAATCCAGTCAATGTATAAAAATGTCCAAGCGAACCCTGAAAAATCCCAAAAATTGACACAACACTCTCGTCGTTCTATGTTGACACTAGAAAAATTTTGAAAGCAAGAAGAGGCAACAAATATCGTTTCGTCCCCAAGGGTGGCACGTTCCCTCCCGAAACCATCAGGCTTATTGTGAGAAGCTCTGGTTTGCGAGAATCTTATACCCAAACCTGCCCAAACGGGACAATTTTTTTTACCATAGCATGTTGATGCCACTCCATGATAGCATGTGAAGTTCCATGAACTTCAGATGAGTTTTGGATTTACTAGAATTTAAAAACCATGTATCTCAATGTTTGCGGCCGAGCGACGGTGGCAAGGTGTTTGACATTCATTCCCATTTCTTGCATGGGACCTAAGCATGCAGCCAAGGATACAGTTTTGATTTTTCAAACAATTTACATGCACTGGAGCATGTCCCTGCAGTTCAAATTTGAATTATGCACATAAATACATAGAAAACTCAGTTAATGTTTAAAAATGTCCAAACAGGCCCCGAAAAATTCCTAAAATTAACACAACACTCATGTTGTTCTATGTTGACACTAGAAAAAAATGAAATCAAGAAGAGGCAACAAATATCGTTTCGTCTAGAAAGGTGAAACGTTCCCTACCGTAACCATGAGGCTTGTTGTGAGAAGCTCTGGTTTGTGAGAAGCTTATATACCCCAACCTGCCCAAACGGGATAATATTTTTACCGCTTCATGTTGATGTTGTTCCATGCTAGCATGTCAAGTTTCATAAATTTCAGACGCGTTTTTGATAATACTAGAATTTAAAAACCATGTATCTCAATGTTAGCGGCCGAGCGACGGTGGCAAGGTGTTTGACATTCATTCTCATTTCTTGCATGGGACTTAAGCATGTAACCAAGGACACACATTCCAATTTTGAACCCATTTATATGCACTGGAGCATGTGCATGTAGATCAAATTTGAATTATGCACATGAATGCATAGAAAACTCAGTTAATGTATAAAAATGTCCAAGCGAACCCCAAAAATTGACACAACACTCGTGTTGTTCTATGTTGACACGAGAAAATTTTTGAAAGTAAGAAGAGGCAACAACTACCATTTCGTCCCCCAAGGTGGCACGTTCCCTACCGACACCATCAGGCTTGTTGTGGGAGAAGCTTTGGTTTGCGAGAAGCTTATACCCAAACCTGCCCCAAACGGGACAACATTTTTACCACGACATGTCGATGCCTTCCATGATATCATGTCAAGTTTCATGAATTTCAGACGAGTTTTTGATTTACTAGAATTTTAAAACCATGTATCTCAATGTTAGCGGTCGAGCGATAGTGTCAAGGTGTTTGACATTCATTCTCATTTCTTGCATGTGACCTAAGCTTGCTACCAAGGACAAACATTTGATTTTGCAACCCGTTTTTATGGACTAGAGCATGTGCATGTAGTTCAATTTTGAATTATGCACATAAATGCCTAGAAAACTCAGCTAACGTATAAAAATGTCCAAACGATCCCCGAAAAACTCCAAAATTTAACACGACACTCCTGTTGTTCTATGTTGACACCAGGGACAATTTGAAAGGAAGAAGAGGCGACGAATATCGTTTTGTCCACCAAGGTGACACATTTGCCTAACGGAAACATGAGGCTTCTTGTGAGAAGCTCTGGTTTGTGAGAACCTTATTCCATAACCTACCCCAAATGGGACAATATTTTTTACCCCGGCATGTTGATGCCATTCCATGATAGCATGCCAAGGTTCATGAATTTCAGATGGGTTTTGGATTTACTAGAATTACAAAAGCAAGTACCTCAACATTTGCCGGAGAGCCACGGTGTCGTGGTGTTCGAATTTCATCCCCATTTCTTACATGGGACATAAGCATAAACCCATGGACACATACATGATTTTACAACCTATGTTGGTGCACCGGAGCATGTGCATGTAGTTTAATTTTGAATTGTGCACCTGAAATGGTTAGAAACCCAATTTAATGTATAAAATGTCCAAACGAACCCTGAATAATTCCATTTTTTTACGACACACATAATGTTGCATGTTCGCTGCAGATAAAAGTTCTAGCAATTCAAACACCGTCCATTGCTGTTGTGACCCCATTATGTAATTCAAATCAAGATGAAAAATCAAGTAGATTCCACACAGTTTATTCTCACCAACTGTGTGAGATGCAGTACAAAATATCTTGTAGCATCGTCGGTGTATAGTATGCCTATGGCTTACGCGAGAAGGTGTGTCGGCTGTAGTCCACAGCCGGCATGTCAAGCACAGTAGCTTGCTCCCCAAATATCGTTTCATTGTTCAACCATCACCAGTGAAAGATGGGGATGTGGACCCGCATCGTGAGGGCAACTTTGGCAGCCCACTCCAGCAAGAGCGCAGCCACAGCCGCCATGCACAAGCTAACAAGGTGCATGAGCGCGGCCGCAATCTGCGACCGCGCAGCCAAGGCAGCCCAAACGGCCGTTGTTGCTTCTCATGTGGTGGCAGCAACATTTTCCTCGGGGATAGCAACTGGCGAGAGCGGCACAATAGCTATCCGTTCCACAGCGGCGGCCTTAGCCCTGATGGAGGCCACCCACGACCATGTCGAGGCCGCCCACGGCCAGATCATGGCGGTCACCGCAAAAATCAAATGAAGCTTCTCCGACAATGGTCAGAAACCCACGGCCGAAGAGTTGGCAATCACCGAGAGCGTTCGAGTAGCCGTTTGTTCCTCCACCACATACCTTGCCATGACAGAGCCCGTCCAAGCCCAGATCGCGGCCGCCCACGCCCAGCTCGTGGCGGCCTTTTCCAAAGAGATGGCAGACTCGGATGTCGAGATGCTTGTCGAGTATGTGCTATGGATGCCATGGAGCCCCTTCCCCAGGAGACCGTCGGGCGCGAGCTGGACATGGAGGAGGCGGCGGAGATCGACGAGCACCAACCATAGTAGTACTCTTTGTTTTGTTTAATTAAGAGCGTCGGTCTTTAATTTGTTAGAGTAATGTTTAGGTCAGCTAGCTCTGTTTAATTGCTAAACTTGCTCGATTAAGAAGTGTGGGTGTGTTGTAGTCTCCTTTGTGTACCCAAATTATGCAATGACGTGGATGCTCACTATAACCAGGGAGATTCGAACCAAATTTTTTTATGTTCAAACTCATCACATACGGGTTAAGCAATCTGAATCGTGTGTGATGTTCACATATCGTACACAGTTCTGAATAAGGGACCGTGTCTGATGACACTTTATGCACTAGTTTTTTTGCTAAACCGATTCAAAATTTTCAGCTTCCGCGGAAATAGCTACCTCCCCTTACCAAAAGCCACATTTCCCATATTTCCGTGTTCCTGTCCAAGTTGAAACCTTCACTCCTTGCTTGCAGCACCGCCTCCTTGCCAGCGACCCTCCTTCACGCTGCTCGGCCTCATCTATCTAGGTAGGTAATCCACACCCGACCCCATCCTCCTACTCCTCCTCCTTCCACATCCCACATGCCCCGACCGTCGGCGCAACACCTTCAACCCAAATCACTGACCCCTCCACCAAATAAGCGCCGCCCTAAGCCATGGTGCACGCAGTATAGCCAGGAGCTCAAGGAGCATTTGGCAGCAGAGAAGCAAATCGCGTCCGCACGCGTGGGTGAGGTCGCGATGGCTGCCATTCGTGCCGACCCCCAGATCTTGGAGGAGCACCTTGCCATTTTCTAGCTATGCCGGTTAAGCATGCTTGGTTTATCCATTGTGTGTGCTGCTCCTGGCTTTCCTTAACAAATTCTAGTGAATTGTGCTATCTAATTTTACCATGAATCTGTTGCTCTAGTGTATATGTTCTATATGTCGTGCAGTGTGGTGCTCACTTATTAACTATTTGGTTAATTTGTTGTCGTCTTCAGTTAACTGTTTGGTTCAATTCTACAAATGTGATATTCAATTTTTAGGCTGCAATTTTGTATTGTCTTCCATGTGAGAAATAAATCAAATTTATCTTTACAAAATACATGAGAAACGAATACAATTGCTATATTTCCAAGTTGTCAAGCATGCTTGGTTTGGTTAACTATCTGATCTTCTCGTATGTTATACATTGTGCAACGTGGTGCTTAGTTAATGTTTGGTTCATTTGTTGTGGTGCTTAGTTAACTGTTGGTTCAATTCTGCAATGTGATGTTCAATAGTTGTGGGTGCATTCTATTATTGTATACCATGTGAGAAGTAAATCAAATTTGGCTATACTAAATACATGAGAAACAAATACAATTGCTATATTTCCAAGTTGTTAAGCATGCTTGGTTTGGTTAGCTGTCTCATCTTCTATTAGGAGTATGTTATACTGTGCAATGTGGTGCTCAGTTAACGTTTGGTTCAAATGCAATGTTCAATTGTTGTGGGTGCATTCTGTTATTGTATACCATGTGAGGAATAAATTGAATTTGGTTGTACTAAATACATGAGAAACAAATACAATTGCTATATTTCCAAGTTGTTAAGCATGCTTGGTTTGGTTAACTATCTGATCTTCTATTAGGAGTATGTTATATTGTGCAATGTGGTGCTCAGTTGAAAGGATCGAGAAGAGGCGTCTAGAGGGGGTGAATAGACCCTTCACACACAAAGTTGGCTGTTTTTAAGTTTATCAAGTTTAGGTGGAGTTTAGGCACAAGTTTAACCATTCACAATACATATCAAGCAAGCATGCAAAGAGTATATGGGCAGCAGAAAGTAATGCACACAACTTGCAAGAAAGTAAAGGGATGGGATTGGAGTGTGCAAACACAATTGGAGACATGGATGTTTTTGGCATGGTTCCAATAGGTGGTGCTATCGTACATCCATGTTGATGGAGACTTCAACCCACGAAGGGTAACGGTTGCGCGAGTCCACGGAGGGCTCCACCCATGAAGGGTCCACGAAGAAGCAACCTTGTCTATCCAACCATGGCCATCGCCCACGAAGAACTTGCCTCACTAGGGTAGATCTTCATGAAGTAGGCGATCTCCTTGCCCTTATAAACTCCTTGGTTCACTCCACAATCTTGTCAGAGGCTCCCAAGTGACACCTAACCAATCTAGGAGACACCACTCTCCAAAAGGTAATAGATGGTGTGTTGTTGATGAACTCCTTGCTCTTGTGCTTCAAATGATAGTCTCCCCAACACTCAACTCTCTCTCATAGGATTTCATTTAGTGGAAAGATGATTTGAGTGGAAAGCAACTTGGGGAAGGCTAGAGATCAAGATTCATATGGTTGGATTGGAATATCTTGGCCTCAACACATGAGTAGGTGGTTCTCTCTCAGAAATGAATGCTGGAAGTGTAGGCACGTTCTGATGGCTTTCCTGGCGAATGAGGAGAGGGTGGGGGGTATATATAGCCTCCATACAAAATCTAACCATTACACACAATTCACCAAACTCGGTGGGACCGAATCAGAAAACTTGGTCGGACCTATTTAGTTCATAATGTGACTGTTAGGCATTTCGGTGGGACCGATATGATCAACTCGATGGGACCAATGTGCAAGGGTTAGGGTAAAACCTCATCTCAGTTTGACTGATTACACAACCAAGTGGGACCGATTTGGTAATAAGCAAAACAGAGAGTTGGTCAGGCAAACTCGGTGTGACCGATTACACTTTCTCGGTGAGACCGAAAATATTGCAATAGACAACAGGCAGTTTGCAAGCCCATCTTAGTGAGACCGAGATCCCATCGGTTAGACCAAGGTGACTAGGGTTTCTGGCAATGGCTATGTCAAATGAACTCGGTGGAGTCGGATGGATCAAATCGATGGGGCCGAGTTTGACTTTTAGGTTTAGGACATATGTGGAAATGATAAAGTGGTTGAGGGCTTTGGAGCATATCACTAAGCATTTTCTGCAAGCAAGCCATTAAGCAACATCCCATCCCCTTTTAATAATATTGACTTTCCTTTAGACTCAATGTGTTCTTGGATCACTGAAATAGAAAATGTAGAGTCCTGAGCTTTGAGCTTGAGCCAATCCTTTGTATTTAGCATCTTGAAGGGGTTCCACATCCTCTTGTCCATTCCACTCCACTGTTGGACTTATCTAAAATACACTAGATAAAAGTATTAGTCCAACAAGAGATATGTTGACATCAATTACCAAAATCACCCAGGGAGCACTTGTGCTTTCAATCTCCCTCTTTTTGGTAATTGGTGACAACATACATCAAAGCTTTAGATAAAGATATAGAGAAAGACAAGTAAATCTTTGGAAGGACATGTAACATGCATAGGCTCGCCCTACATGTATGCAATCATGTAAATATGGAACATAAGATCATGTGAGTGCATAATCATGACAGAGCAGGCAATGCGTTACATGTATCTTGGCTATATGCATCAGAGTAAATGGTGTGAATTTGAGAAAGTACCTTCATGCTCAAGAGTCCTTCTTGCAAACAATATGTACATCAGCAAGAGATCCTCATGCGCATGAATGTAATGCATATACTTACCTTGTGGTCTTGAGCTAGCTTTGGAAGAGATGAACCTGAGAAAACAAGGTTAGACAACACAGAGACATCTACTAAGCAGAGCAAGAGCAGTAAACCACAAGATTACTAAGATTGGGATGACATGTATAGAGTGAGTACTAGGTACTCTATTTGAGTGTAGACATGTCCCCAAGGGTAAAGATATTCAATTAATTCAAAGATTTCCTTCCCTTAGATGTCTTGCTCCCCCTGAATCTTATATGGGATATTAGGAGAAGATAGGGAATAGAAAATCAGAGCAAAGCAAACACAAAAAGCAACAAGAACATGTCTTCCCCTCTAAAGACATGGAAAATCTCTCCTCTTGAATACCAAACATCTGGGGCTCTCTTTGAAAACAATGTCTCTCTCCCCCTGTCGCCCGCTCCCCCTATTGGAGTGATTAAGCTTTGATGTGAGATCTCTCTCTCCCCCTTTGACCTCAATTTCCAAGAAGAGTCTTCTGGAGTGTGTGTCAAAATGGGTTTGGTCCTTGAGTCACATGGCAAAACAACATATAGAATATGATGCTGGTAGAGGATAAGAATCATCGAGTAGAGTGGAACAAAATGTGCAGGATGCAAATGACAAAGTGTTTCCTTAGCATTGAGATCGGCTACACCGAGTTGTTTCCTTCCGTGGCACCGAAGAGTTTTGGTTTGACCGAAAGTGGCAAGTCGGTTTGTCCGAGTTCATCGCAAAGGAAAAAGCACTAGTCACCTCAGCTCACTAAGCAAATTGGATCTCACAAGGATTTGCAAGGAATTAACTAAAGGATTTGCAATGAATTGGATGTAGAGAAATGCAGAACAGAAATAAAAGATAAGAAATCTAGAAGAAGTTTTTTTAAAAAAAATTGAAAGGGGAAATAAAGATGCATGAGACAAATGCAAGAACAAGGATAAACACTAGAGAACTTCATCTAGAATTGGTCGGCGACAAAGTCACCTATGTTAGAGTATATTGACTTAGGAGTCAAGTGAAGACACTTGATCATGGGTCATACTCATCGTTTAAGCTAAAAATGGGGTTGCCATTTTTCGTTTAAGCATTTTGCTATATTCACATCTTGTTGAGCTGCTTTGACCCATGTCTTGGGGTAAAGCTTCTCTAGGATGGAATAAGATACCTTGGGTGGTGGTGTTGATCTTGATCGTGTAGTTGAACTTGTGTGGAATGCTCAATGTTGATGTAGTTCATTGAGAGCACCAATGTAATTGAAGTTCATCTTCCTATAGGAATTAGTTTTGCAAAGAATAGCACTTTTGTTTCCAGAATGACAATCATGAACTTTGATATAGGAATTTTGTCAAAGGATATATATATATATATATGAAGGGTTTCAAGCTTCCTTGTCTTCAACCACGGTAATGTAGAGACTTGGTGATGCAGAGATTGCTCAAGATGTGAGTAAGTTGCAATCTCATAGATTTAGATTCATCCAAGTACCTACAAGGGTTAGATGACATGCAAGGGTGCAAATATATCCAAGATATGTGATTATCATCATAAGAGAAATATCAAGGATTAGTCATAGGCTTATATCTTGCATGTATCCAAATGGAGTTCCTACTCCAAGTTTGAAGCATCAATGATGTTCAATTCACCTCTCAACCTGCAAAAAACTTTCTCGTCAAGTGGTTTAGTGAATATATCCACCAATTGCTTGTCGGTACAAACATGCTTAAGGTTAATATCACCCTTAGCAACATGATCTCGAATGCAATGATGACGAACTTCGATGTGCTTAGTTCGAGAATGTTGCACGGGATTGTGAGCAATCTAAATAGCACTTTCATTGTCACAAAGCAAAGGAACATGTTTCACATATATCCCATAATCTTTAAGAGTTTGGGTCATCCAAAGTAATTGAGCACAACATGAACCGGCAGCAATGTATTCCGCTTCGGCGGTGGATAAGGATACTAAGTTTTGTTTCTTGGAGGACCAAGACACAAGAGATCTACCAAGAAATTGGCAAGTACCTGAAGTGGACTTTCTATCAACCTTGTCTCCGGCATAGTCCGAATCGGAGTAGCCAACAAGATCAAAAGAAGACCTCTTAGGATACCAAATGCCAAAATTTGGTGTATGTATTAAGTATCTCACTATCCTTTTCACAGCCTTAAGATGACATTCTTTAGGGGCCGCTTGATATCGTTCACACATGCACACACTTAGCATAATATCGGGATGAGAGGCACATAGATATAATAATGAACCGATCATAGAGCGCTAAACTTTTTGATCAACGGGTTCACCATCTTTAGTCAAGTCAAGATGTCCACCTGTAGGCATGGGTGTACTCATACCTTTGCATTCTTGCATATTGAACTTCTTGAACAAGTCCTTGGTGTACTTCGTTTGAGAGACAAAGGTACCTTCCTTAGTTTGCTTGATTTGCAAACCAAGAAAGAACTTGAGTTCACTCATCATAGACATCTCAAACTTCTCTGACATAAGACCATAAAGAGTAGAATCAATTTTTCGAATCTCAAATCCTTTTTTAATAAGGAACTTGGTCAAGCATTTATACCATGCTCTAGGAGCTTGTTTAAGACCATAAAGATCTTTGTGAAGTTTGTAAACATGATTGGATTTCTTAGGATTAACAAAGCTGGGAGGTTGTTTAACATAAACTTCCTCCTCAATTTCACCATTTAGAAAAGCACTTTTAATGTCCATTTGGTTTAATGTGATATCATGGTGATTAACATAGGCAAGTAAGATGCGAATGGACTCAAGTCTACCAACAGGGGCATATGTCTCACCATAGTCCATACCTTCGACTTGAGTGTAGCCTTGGGCGACGAGACGTGCTTTGTTGCGCACTACTTGTCCATCTTCATCTTGCTTGTTGCGAAACACCCATTTGGTACCGATGATGTTGTGGTTGTTGTCGGGCTTCTCGACCAATGTCCACACTCGGTTTCTCTCAAAGTTGTGCAGTTCTTCATGCATGGCGTTTATCCAATCCAGATCTTCCAATGCTTCTTCAACCTTCATGGGTTCAATGCTAGAGATGAATGAATAATGTTCACAAAAGTTATCCAAACGAGATTTAGAGCGAGTGATTCTCCTGGTTTGGATATCATTGTAGATTTGCTCGATGGGATGGTCTCTAGCAACTCTTGCTCGAACTCATGAGAGCTTTTGCTTTGATCAGGGTGGAACATCTTCTTCATCATCTCGTTCTTCTTCTTGGCCTTCTTCATTGTTGATGTTGTCGCTCCCTCGTCGTGGTGGAGAAGGAGGTTGATGCGGTTCATCTTGGTGTACTTCCTCATTTTCTTCATCTTGGTGTGTCCCACTTATGGATGCCTCCATATCAACTCTTGGTTCACCTTGTCGTGAGGTAGAAGATTCCTCTTGGACGGACGAGGTAATCTCCTTCACCTCCATTGGACGGACCTTGCCAATAGACAAGTCCTGGATTGCTTCTGAATGGTCTTTATCTCCTACATCAATTGGCAATTGCTTTACTTGCGAGCCGTTAGATTCATCAAACTTCACATCTACCGTCTCTTCAACCTTTCGGGTGAAATTGTTGTAGAAACGGTAAGTGTGAGAGTTTGAGACATAACCAAGTAGGAAACCTTCATGAGATTTGGGAGCAAATTTAGAATGACGATACTTATCAAGAATGTAGCACTTTGAGCCGAATACTCGAAAGTATCCAACTTGGGGTTTGTCACCGGTGAGTAGCTCATATGCCGTCTTGCCGAGTAGCTTGTGAAGATACAAGCGATTTGTCGCATGACAAGCTGTCTCAACCACTTCCTCCCAAAAGTACTTTGGCGTCTCGTACTCATCAAGCATCGTTCTTGCCATATCAATGAGCGTATATTTCTTCCTCTCAACAACTCCATTTTGTTGAGGTGTGTACGTAGCTGAGAACTCATGTGAAATCCCTTCTTCGTCAAGAAAGGTGTCCACATTGGTGTTCTTCAACTCCATTCTATTGTCGCTGCGAACCCTCTTGATCTTCACTTCAAATTGATTTTGGGCCTTCCTAGCAAAGTTTTTGAAGATCTTTTGGACCTGTGATTTATCATAGAGAAAGAACACCCACGTAAATCTTGAAAAATCATCAACTATAACTAGACCAAATGAGTTTCCACCGAGACTTTTGTAAGCGTTGGGACCAAAAATATCCATGTGAAGTAGCTCGAGCGGTCACCTTGTGGTCATGATGTCCTTAACGGGGTGGCTTCCTCCAACTTGTTTTCCTTCTTGGCAAGCGCTGCAAAGTCTATCCTTATCAAATATGACATCTTTAAGACCAAGGATATGATCACCTTTAATAAGCTTGTCAAGGTTTCGCATGCCCACATGACCTAACCGCCTATGACACAACCAGCCTTTAGAAGATTTAGCAATTAAGCAAATTCTAGGTTGAGCCTTTTTAGTGAAATCAACAATGTATAGATCACCTTTACGTATACCGGTAAATACCATTTTATGATTATGTCTACGAAACACTTGGCAATCTACTTTGGTGAATAGGACATTGAAACCAAATTTAGCTAGTCTAGAAACAGAAAGCAGATTATAGCCAAGAGATTCAACGAGCATGACATTTTGTATGGAGCTATCATGCGAGATGGCCACCTTACCGAGGCCAACCACCTTACCCTTTGAGTTATCACCAAAAGTGACATACTTTCGAGGGTTGTCGTTTTCAGCAAGATCACGAAACATATCTTTATCTTCGGTCATGTGATCGGTACATCCACCATAAAGAACCCATTCCTTTCCTCCTGCCATGTATCCTTGAAGATTTGCCATAAGACCAAAGTGTCTTATTGTATCATCAAGATCATAGTCACTATCATCATCCTCATCATAGTATCCATGTTCAACATTGTCATGTGGTGGATCAATTCCTAGAGAGGGTGATTCATTAGATAAATGATTTTGACAATGATCATCTTTATGAATTCTAATAGCTTCGGAAATAATATTGCTAATAATTCCAACATCTCCTTTGGCATGCATAAGATTTGTAAGCTCAAATAGACAATCACCAAACTTAATATAATTGGAATTCATCTTACTAAAGGTAATAGACTTATGGAGAATCTCATCTAGATTTTGCAAGGAATAGTTTGAAAATCATTCCTCAAGAAATCTCCATATAGTGCAGGTACAATTAAGAGTAGGCAAGCAACTAATCAAGTTTCTAGGCAATACTCTAGTGATAAGATTAATGGTCCTAAGATTGTGAATCATGGCAATGGACTCATCAAGAGTAGGATGCATAGGATCAACATGAGGTGCACAAGGGCTAGTAGTGTACTTGTTCAAATGATATTCTTGAAAATCAGAAGCATCTCATTTTTTCACTCATGAAAGTACACTCCATCAAGTATAGGCACTCTATGTCTAAGACTCCCCAAAGTAGACTCATCCATCTTCCTCCAATGGTGTTTAAACCAAAGCAATGGAGACCAAAGCTCTGATACCAATTGAAAGGATTGAGAAGAGGCGTCTAGAGGGGGGTGAATAGACCCTCAACACACAAAGTTGGCAGTTTTTAAGTTTATCACGTTTAGGTGGAGTTTAGGCACAAGTTTAACCATTCACAACACATATCAAGCAAGCATGCAAAGAGTATATGGGCAGCGGAAAGTAAAGCACGCAACTTACAAGAAAGTAAAGGGATGGGATTGGAGTGTGCAAACGCAATTGGAGACATAGATGTTTTTCGTGTGGTTCCAATAGGTGGTGCTATCGTACATCCACGTTGATGGAGACTTCAACCCACGAAGGGTAATGGTTGCGCGAGTCCACGGAGGGCTCCACCCACGAAGGGTCCACAAAGAAGCAACCTTGTCTATCCCACCATGGACATCGCCCACGAAGGACTTTGTAGGCGTTCTTGGAACGGGGGTCCCCAGACTTGCCTGCCTGCGGCCTGCTGCGTGGCTCAACCAGTGGCCCTGTACGGCCCATCTTCATCAACCAATACTCAAGACCCTCGCGAGGGGCCAAGCCTCGCGGGGCGGACGACACAAGGCCTCCTCAGGAGTGGCCTCACCAGGCAGGCCCGCGAGGAGGTGGAGAGATCAAGGCAAGGGGTACCTCGCGAGGTGTCCATGACACAAGACATGACGATCAAGACCAGGCGGGCGCCAACCCATGTAGTGTCCTTGTTTCCTCTTTGGTGCAAAGGGGGCGAGCGTAGGCGCGGAGTACCGAGGCGTCAGGCAAAGGTTTCCATATCAGTGCAACAAGACCAAGACCAGCAAGACGGCAGGACGGAGGTCACCGTGGAGCCCAAGACGGCGTCGTCACCAGCACCTTTGGTAGGCGAAGACCATCTTTAGTCAGGATAGCTTGTACTTGCTGTCCCCTTTCAAAATGGCCACTGTTGGATCCCTTCCCGCTCAATATTTGGGGAGAGGACTAGGGCCTCTATAAATAGGGCTAGCCACCACCATAGAGAGGACGGATCGAATCCTCCCCAAGCACACCACCATGCACAAGAACACCTCTCCTCGCGAGGCTGTTCTTCCTCTATACTATTCATCATCAGCCCAAGAGGCAATGCACCACCACACCCAGGAGTAGGGTAATACACCACAACGGTGGCCCGAACCTGTATAAATCTTGTGTCTCTCGTGCTTTGAGTTCATCGATCTAGCTTAGGGATCACGGCGAGGCTGAGAGCGAGATTCGGTAGGAGGAGATCTTTGTGTGCACCCCAGAGTTTGAACCTTAAGGGTTTTGCCGGAACCCGATATCCAACATTTGGCACGCCAGGTAGAGGTGCACTGGAGCTCTTCCTTCCGTCGACCCGCTCTCCATCAACACTGCGCTCCGCCCTCATGGCGAGCATCGTGCCTCCGGCTCCTGCGGCCGGCGCCAGCACCGGGGCTAGGGGCTCCGTGCCTTGGCCCCCGCCTTGCGGCAGGTGCAATGGCCGCACAAGTTCAAGCCTGAGATGCCGCCATGCTATGACGGCACGGCGGACCCGCTGGTTTTCCTGCTGGCATTCGAGGAGGCCGTCCTCAAGGCCGGAGGCGACGATAAGGTCATGGCCAACTGGTTTCCCATGGACCTCACTGGTGTCCCGTGCGCTTGGCTGCTCAACCTGCCGACATCTTCTGTGGCCTACTGGGAGGAACTGCGCGACCTCTTCCTCACCCACTATGTTGTGCCGGCGCCCCCGGTCAACGCAGCTCTCCTGGGTGGCTCGCAGGCGCCACCCTTGGACCGCCATGCCAAGCCATTCTTTCGCCAGATCGGCGCCGCCCTCGCGCGGCAAGGAGCTCCCCTGGGTTGGGTGGCACCACAACGATGGCCCGAACCTGTATAAATCTTGTGTCTCTCGTGCTTTGAGTTCATCGATCTAGCTTTGGGATCGCGGCGAGCCTGAGAGCAAGATTCGGTAGGAGGAGATCTTTGTGCTCACCCCGGAGTTCAAACCTTAAGGGTTTTGCCGGAACCCGATATCCGACATTTGGCGCGCCAGGAAGGCTAAGAGCTCTGATGTGAGCTTTCTTTCTCCCCCTTTGACATCAATTTCCAAGAAGGGTCTTCTAGAGTGTGTGTCAAAATGGGTTTGGTCCTTGAGTCACATGGCAAAACAGCATATAGAATATGATGCTGGTAGAGGATAAGAATCATCAAGTGGAGCTGGAACAAAATGTGCAGGATGCAAATGACAAAGTGTTTCCTCAGGATTGAGATCGGCTACACCGATTTGTTTCCTTCGGTGGCACCGAAGAGTTTCGGTTTGACCGAAAGTGGCAAGTCGGTTTGTCCGAGTTCATCGCAGACGAAAAAGCACTAGTCACCTCAGCTCACTAAGCAAATAGGATCTCACAAGGATTTGCAAGGAATTAACTAAAGGATTTGCAATGAATTGGATGCAGAGAAATGCAGAACAGAAATAAAAGAGAAGAAATCTAGAAGAAGTTTTTAAAAAAAATGAAAGGGGAAATAAAGATGCATGAGAAAAATGCAAGAACAAGGATAAACACTGAATTTCATCTATAATTGGTCGGCGACAAAGTCACCTATGTTAGAGTATATTGACTTAGGAGTCAAGTGAAGACACTTGATCATGGGTCATACTCATCGTTTAAGCTAAAAATGGGGTTGCCATTTTTCGTTTAAGCATTTTTCTATATTCACATCTTGTTGAGCTGCTTTGACCCATGTCTTGGGGTAAAGCTTCTCTAGGATGGAATAAGATACCTTGGGTGGTGGTGTTGATCTTGATCATGTAGTTGAACTTGTGTGGAATGCTCAATGTTGATGTAGTTCATTGGGAGCACCATTGTAATTGAAGTTCATCTTCCTATAGGAATTAGTTTTGCAAGGAATAGCACTTGTGTATCCAGAATGACAATCATGAACTTTGATATAGGAATTTTGTCAAAGGATATATATATATATATATGAAGGGTTTCAAGCTTCCTTGTCTTCAACCACGGTAATGTAGAGACTTGGTGATGTAGAGATTGCTCAAGATGTGAGTAAGTTGCAATCTCATAGATTTAGATTCATCCAAGTACCTACAAGGGTTAGATGACATGCAAGGGTGCAAATATATCCAAGATATGTGATTATCATCATAAGAGAAATATCAAGGATTAGTCATAGGCTTATATCTTGCATGTATCCAAATGGAGTTCCTACTCCAAGTTTGAAGCATCAATGATGTTCAATTCACCTCTCAACCTGCAAAAAACTTTCTCATCAAGTGGTTTAGTGAATATATCCGCCAATTGCTTGTCGGTACAAACATGCTTAAGGTTAATATCACCCTTAGCAACATGATCTCGAATGCAATGATGACGAACTTCGATGTGCTTAGTTCGAGAATGTTGCACGGGATTGTGAGCAATCTAAATAGCACTTTCATTGTCACAAAGCAAAGGAACATGTTTCACATATATCCCATAATCTTTAAGAGTTTGGGTCATCCAAAGTAATTGAGCACAACATGAACCGGCGGCAATGTATTCCGCTTCGGCGGTGGATAAGGATACTGAGTTTTGTTTCTTGGAGGACCAAGACACAAGAGATCTACCAAGAAATTGGCAAGTACCTGAAGTGGACTTTCTATCAACCTTGTCTCCGGCATAGTCCGAATCGGAGTAGCCAACAAGATCAAAAGAAGACCTCTTAGGATACCAAATGCCAAAATTTGGTGTATGTATTAAGTATCTCACTATCCTTTTCACAGCCTTAAGATGACATTCTTTAGGGGCCGCTTGATATCGTGCACACATGCACACACTTAGCATAATATCGGGACGAGAGGCACATAGATATAATAATGAACCGATCATAGAGCGCTAAACTTTTTGATCAACGGGTTCACCATCTTTAGTCAAGTCAAGATGTCCACTAGTAGGCATGGGTGTACTCATACCTTTGCATTCTTGCATATTGAACTTCTTGAACAAGTCCTTGGTGTACTTCGTTTGAGAGACAAAGGTACCTTCCTTAGTTTGCTTGATTTGCAAACCAAGAAAGAACTTGAGTTCACTCATCATAGACATCTCAAACTTCTCCAGCATAAGCTTTCCAAACTTCTCACTAAAATGAGGGTTAGTTGATCCAAATATAATATCATCAACATAAATTTGGCACACAAATAATTCTCCATTAAGCCTTTTAGTGAAAAGAGTAGAATCAATTTTTCGAATCTCAAATCCTTTTTAATAAGGAACTTGGTCAAGCATTTATACCATGCTCTAGGAGCTTGTTTTAGACCATAAAGAGCTTTGTGAAGTTTGTAAACAAGATTGGGTTTCTTAGGATTAACAAAGCCGGGAGGTTGTTTAACATAAACTTCCTCCTCAATTTCACCATTTAGAAAAGCAATTTTAATGTCCATTTGGTATAATGTGATATCATGGTGATTAGCATAGGCAAGTAAGATGCGAATGGACTCATGTCTAGCAATAGGGGCATATGTCTCACCATAGTCCATACCTTCGACTTGAGTGTAGCCTTGGGCGACGATATGTGCTTTGTTGCGAACTACTTGTCCATCTTCATCTTGCTTGTTGTGAAACACCCATTTGGTACCGATGATGTTGTGGTTGTTGTCGGGCTTCTCGACCAATGTCCACACTCGATTTCTCTCAAAGTTGTGTAGTTCTTCATGCATGGCGTTTATCCAATCCGGATCTTCCAATGATTCTTCAACCTTCGTGGGTTCAATGCTAGAGATGAATGAATAATGTTCACAAAAGTTAGCCAAACGAGATTTAGAGCGAGTGATTCTCGCGGTTTGGATATCATTGTAGATTTGCTTGACGGGATGGTCTCTAGCAACTCTTGCTCGAACCCGTGAGAGCTTTTGCTTTGATCAGGGTGGAACATCTTCTTCATCATCTCGTCCTTCTTCTTGGCCTTCTTCATTGTTGATGTTGTCGTTCTCTCGTCGTGGTGGAGAAGGAGGTTAATGCGGTTCATCCTAGTGTACATCCTCATTTTCTTCATCTTGGTGTGTCCCTCTTGTGGATGCTTCCATATCAACTCTTGGTTCACCTTGTCGTGAGGTAGAAGCTTCCACTTGGACGGATGAGGTACCCTCCTTCACCTCCGTTGGACGGACCTTGCCAATAGACAAGTCTTGGATTACTTCCGAATGGTCTTTATCTCCTACATCAATTGGCGATTGCTTTACTTGCGAGCCGTTAGATTCATCAAACTTCACATCTACCGTCTCTTCAACCTTTCGGGTGAAATTTGTAGAAACGGTAAGTCTGAGAGTTTGAGCCATAACCAAGTAGGAAACCTTCATGAGATTTGGGAGCAAATTTAGAACGACGATGGTTATCAAGAATGTAGCACTTTGAGCCAAATACTCAAAAGTATCCAACTTGGGGCTTGTTATCGGTGAGTAGCTCGTATGACGTCTTGCCGAGTAGCTTGTGAAGATACAAGTGATTTGTCGCATGACAAGTTGTCTCAACCGCTTCCGCCCAAAAGTGCTTTGGCGTCTTGTACTCATCAAGCATCGTCCTTGCCATTTCAATGAGCGTCCGGTTCTTCCTCTCAACAACTCCATTTTGTTGAGGTCTGTACGTAGCTGAGAACTCATGTGAAATCCCTTCTTCGTCAAGAAAGGTGTCCACATTGGCGTTCTTGAACTCCATTCCGTTGTCGCTGCGAACCTTCTTGATCTTCACTTCAAATTGATTTTGGGCCTTCCTAGCAAAGTTTTTGAAGATCTTTTGGACCTGCGATTTATCATCGAGAAAGAACACCCACGTAAATCTTAAAAAATCATCAACTATAACTAGACCAAATGAGTTTCCACCGAGACTTTTGTAAGCATTGGGACCGAAAAGATCCATGTGAAGTAGCTCGAGCGGTCTCCTTGTGGTCATGATGTTCTTCACGGGGTGGCTTCCTCCAACCTATTTTCCTGCTTGGCAAGCGCTGCAAAGTCTATCCTTATAAAATATGACATCTTTAACACCAAGGATATGATCACCTTTAATAAGCTTGTCAAGGTTTCGCATGCCCACATGACCTAACCGCCTATGCCACAACCAGCCTTTAGAAGATTTAGCAATTAAGCAAGTTCTAGGTTGAGCCTTTTTAGTGAAATCAACAATGTATAGATCACCTTTACATATACCGGTAAATACCATTTTATGATTATGTCTACGAAACACTTGGCAATCTACTTTAGTAAATAGGACATTGAAACCAAAGTCGGCTTGTCTAGAAACAGAAAGCATATTATAGCCAAGAGATTCAACGAGCATGACATTTTGTATGGAGCTATCATGTGAGATGGCCACCTTACCGAGGTTAACCACCTTACCCTTTGATTTATCACCAAAAATGACATAGGCCAACCACCTTACCCTTTGAGTTATCACCAAAAATGACATACTTTCGAGGGTCGTCGTTTTCAGCAAGCTCACGAAACATATCTTTATCTCTGGTCATGTGATCGATACATCCACTATCAAAAACCCATTCCTTTCCTCCTGCCATGTATCCTCGAAGATTTGCCATAAGACCAAAGTGTCTCATTGCATCATCAAGATCATAGTCACTATCATCATCCTCATCATAGTATCCATGTTCAACATCGTCATGTGGTGGATCAATTCCTAAAGAGGGTGATTCATTAAATAAATGATTTTTACAATGATCATCTTTATGAATTCTAATAGCTTCGGAAATAATATTGCTAACAATTCCAACATCTCCTTTGGCACGCATAAGATTTGTAATCTCAAATAGACAATCACCAAAATTAGGATCATTGGAATTCATATTACTCAAGGCAATAGACTTATGGAGAATCTCATCTAGATTTTGCAAGGAATAGTTCGGAAATCATTCCTCAAGAAATCTCCATATAGTGTAGGCATAGTTAAGACTAGGAAAGCAACTAATCAAGTTTCTAGGCAAACCTCTAGTGATAAGATTAACGGTCCTAAGATTGTGAATCATGTCAATGGACTCATCAAGAGTAGGATGCATAGGATCAACATGAGGTGCACAAGGGCTAGTAGTGTACTTGTTCAAATGATATTCACTGAAAATCACAAGCATCTCATTTTTCCACTCATGAAAGTACTCTCCATCAAGTATAGGCACTCTATGTATAAGACTCCCCAAAGTAGACTCATCCATCTTCCTCCAACGGTGTTTAAACCAAAGCAATGGAGACCAAAGCTCTGATACCAATTGAAAGGATCGAGAAGAGGCATCTAGAGGGGGTGAATAGACCCTCAACACACAAAGTTGGCAGCTTTTAAGTTTATCAAGTTTAGGTGGAGTTTAGGCACAAGTTTAACCATTCACAATACATATCAAGAAAGCATGCAAAGAGTATATGGGCAGCGGAAATTAAAGCACGTAACTTGCAAGAAAGTAAAGGGATGGGATTGGAGTGTGCAAACACAATTGGAGACACGAATGTTTTTGGCGTGGTTCTGATAGGTGGTGCTATTGTACATCCACGTTGATGGAGACTTCAACCCACAAAGGGTAATGGTTGCGCGAGTCCACGGAGGGCTCCACCCACGAAGGGTCCACGAAGAAGCAACCTTGTCTATCCCACCATGGCCATCGCCCACGAAGGACTTGCCTCACTAGGGTAGATCTTCATGAAGTAGGCGATCTCCTTGCCCTTAGAAACTCCTTGGTTCACTCCACAATCTTGTCAGAGGCTCCCAAGTGACACCTAACCAATCTAGGAGACACCACTCTTCAAAAGGTAATAGATGGTGTGTTGTTGATGAACTCCTTGCTCTTGTGCTTCAAATGGTAGTCTCCCCAACACTCAACTCTCTCTCATAGGATTTGATTTGGTGGAAAGATGATTTGAGTAGAAAGCAACTTGGGGAAGGCTAGAGATCAAGATTCATATGGTTGGATTGGAATATCTTGGCCTCAACACATGAGTAGGTGGTTCTCTCTCAGAAAATGAATGCTGGAAGTGTAGGCATGTTCTGATGGCTTTCATGTCGAATGAGGAGAGAGTGGAGGGGTATATATAGCTTCCACACAAAATCTAACCGTTACACACAATTCACCAAACTCGGTGGGACCGAATCAGAAAACTTGGTCGGACCGATTTTGTTCATAATATGACTGAGGGAGTTCCGGACTAGGGGGTGTCCGGATAGCCGAACTATCATCATCGGCCGGACTCCAAGACTATGAAGATACAAGATTGAAGACTTCGTCCCGTGTCCGGATGGGACTTTCCTTGGCGTGGAAGGCAAGCTTGGCGATACGGATAGGTAGATTTCCTACCATTATAACCGACTCTGTGTAACCCTAGCCCTCTCCGGTGTCTATATAAACCGGATGGCTTTAGTCCATATGACGAACAACAATCATACCATAGGCTAGCTTCTAGGGTTTAGCCTCCTTGATCTCGTGGTAGATCCACTCTTGTAACACACATCATCAATATTAATCAAGCAGGACGTAGGGTTTTACCTCCATCAAGAGGGCCCGAACCTGGGTAAAACATCGTGTCCCTTGTCTCCTGTTACCATCCGCCTAGACGCACAGTTCGGGACACCCTACCCGAGATCCGCCGGTTTTGACACCGACATTGGTGCTTTCATTGAGAGTTCCTCTGTGTCGTCACCGATAGGCTCGATGGCTTCTTCGACCATCATCAACGATGCAGTCCAGGGTGAGACCTTTCTCCCCGGACAGATCTTCGTATTCGGCGGCTTTGCACTGCGGGCCAATTCTCTTGGCCATCTAGAGCAGATCGAAAGCTATGCCCCTGGCCGTCAGGTCAGATTTGGAAGTTTGAACTTCACGGCTGACATCCGCGGGGACTTGATCCTCGATGGATTCGAGCCACAGCCGAGCGTGCCGCACTGTCACGTCGAGCATGATTTAGCTCTGCAGCCGGACAGTACCCTGGAGGCCGCACTCGAACCCTCTCCGATTTTCAATTCGGAGCCGGCTGCGTAGATCGAGGACGGATGGCTAGACACCGCCTCGGGAGCTGCAACCTCTACGGCGATAGAGCCGAACAATGGCCTTGTCCCTCATGAAGCTCGTGACTTCGAGGTGTCGGACTCCTTGCCGGACTCCGAACCTCCCGCGCCCCCTCCGATCGAATCCGATTAGGCGCCGATCATGGAGTTCACCGCAGCGGACATCTTTCAACACTCACCTTTTGGCGACATCTTGAGTTCGCTAAAGTATCTCTCGTTATCAGGAGAGCCCTGGCCGGACTGCGGTCAGGACAGTTGGGATGCGGACGACGAAGAAATTCAAAGCCCACCCACCACCCACTTGGTAGCCGCTGTCGACGGTCTAACCGACATGCTAGACTACGACTCCGAAGACATCGATGGTATGGACGAAGATGTCGGAGATGACCAAGAACCAGCGCCTACTGGGCACTGGAAAGCCACCTCATCATATGACATATACATGGTGGATATCCCAAAGGATGGGAATGGCGAAGAAACAGCGGAGGATGACCCCTCCAAGAAGCAGCCCAAGCATCAGCGTCAGCGGCGCCGCTCTAAATCCCGCCACAGCAAGAATGAAGACTCCAGCACCGGAGATAATAATACACTGGACAGTGCCGAAGATAACCCACTCCAGCAAGATGCAGCGCAGGAGGACGGAGACGCCAGCCCTCATGAGAGAGCGGCAGAAGAAGAGGTAGAGGATTATATGCCTCCCTCCGGAGACGAGGCAAGCCTCGACGACGATGAATTCGTCGGGCCTGAGGATCCCCTCGAACAAGAGCGTTTTAAACGCAGGCTTATGGCCACGGCGAACAGCCTCAAGGAAAAGCAGCAACAGCTTAGAGCTGATCAAGATCTGCTAGCCGACAGATGGACTGAAGTCCTCGCGGCCGAAGAGCATGAGCTCGAACGCCCCTCCAAAAGCTACCCTAAATGCAAGCTGCTCCCCCGATTAGAAGAGGAAGCGTATGAACCCGCATCACCAGGAGACAATACGGCTGACCGACCACCCCGTGGTCGCGACAGAGAGGCCTCTAGGCCCTTCACTAGACCCGTACCTCGGCATCACTCGAAAAGCACAAGGCCACAGGGGAACGCTCCGGACTTACGAGATATGTTGGAGGATAAGGCAAGGCAATCAAGATCGATCTATGGATCGCGTGGGCGCCCCACGGTACGTGACGACAGCCGTCGCACCGGATACAGTAAGTCCGGCCGGGTCGAACAAAATAGACAAAGTTCTTCTGAGCTCCGTCGTGATATCGCCCAGTACAGAGGCACCGCACACCCACTATGCTTCACAGATGAAGTAATGGATCATCAAATCCCCGAAGGGTTTAAACCCGTGAATATCCAATCTTATGATGGCACAACAGACCCCGCGGTTTGGATCGAAGACTATCTTCTTCACATCCACATGGCCCGCGGTGACGATCTTCACGCCATCAAATATCTCCCCCTCAAGCTTAAAGGACCAGCCCGGCATTGGCTTAACAGCTTGCCAGCAGAGTCAATTGGGAGTTGGGAAGACCTGGAAGCCGCATTCCTCGATAACTTCCAAGGCACGTATGTGCGACCACCAGACGCTGATGACCTAAGCCACATAATTCAGCAGCCAGACGAATCGGCCAGACAATTCTGGACACGGTTCTTAACCAAGAAAAAACAAATCGTCGACTGTCCGGATGCGGAGGCCCTTGCGGCCTTCAAGCATAACATCCGCGACGAGTGGCTTGCGCGGCACCTGGGACAGGAAAAGCTGAAATCCATGGCAGCCCTCACATCACTCATGACCCGCTTCTGCACGGGTGGGGATAGCTGGCTAGCATGCAGCAACAACCTCAGCAAACATTCTGGCAGTCCGGATTTCAAGGACCGAAATGGCAGGTCGCGTCGTAACAAAAACAAGCGCCGCATCAACGGCGACAATAGTGAGGATACGGCAGTCAATGCTGGATTCAGAGGCTCTAAACCCGGTCAGCGGAAAAATCCATTCAAAAGAACTGCTCCGGGTCCGTCCAATTTGGACCGAATACTCGACCGCTTGTGCCAGATACACGGCACCCCCGAAAAGCCAGCTAACCACACCAATAGGGACTGTTGGGTATTCAAGCAGGCGGGCAAGTTAATTGCCAAAAACAATGACAAGGGGCTGCATAGCGACGACGAGGAAGAGACCCGACCGCCGAACAATAGAGGACAGAAGGGTTTCCTCCCACAGGTGCAGACAGTGAACATGATATACGCAACGCACATACCTAAAAGGGAGCGGAAGCGTGCACTCAGGGATGTATACGCGATGGAGCCAGTCGCCCCGAAGTTCAATCCATGGTCCTCCTACCCGATCACTTTTGACCGAAGGGACCACCCCACCAGCATCTGCCACGGCGGATTCGCCGCATTGGTCTTAGACCCAATCGTCGATGGATTTCACCTCACCAGAGTCCTGATGGACGGCGGCAGCAGCCTGAACCTGCTCTATCAGGATACAGTGCGCAAAATGGGCATAGACCCCTCAAGGATTAAACCTACAAAGACGACCTTTAAAGGCGTCATACCAGGTGTAGAAGCCAATTGTACAGGCTCAGTTACACTGGAAGTGGTCTTCGGATCCCCGGATAACTTCCGAAGCGAGGAGTTAATCGTCGACATAGTCCCGTTCCACAGCGGCTATCATGCCTTGCTCGGATGTACCGTGTTTGCAAAGTTCAACGCGGTGCCGCACTACGCATACCTCAAGCTCAAGATGCCAGGCCCTCGAGGAGTCATCACGGTCAACGGAAACACTGAACGTTCTCTCCGAACGGAGGAACACACAGCGGCTCTCGCGGCAGAAGTACAATGCAGCCTCTTAAGGCAATTCTCGAGTCCGGCCGTTAAGCGGACGGACATAGCTAAGCGCGCCCGGAGTAACCTACAACAAGACCACCTGGCACGTTCCGAGCACGCGTAGCAGTGCGGCCCCAACCCCAGCCCCTGCAAAACGTCAAAGCAGGTCCTTCACGTACACCATTACGCTCTGAAGATACCATGGGCATGGGGAGAGGGGCACGACCACGATAAGCCCAGACTGCGGCTCAACCACACCAGGGGCTCTCAAGTGTGTTGTTATTTTTTCTTTTTACCTTTTATTTTTTACCCACAGGACTTCGTTCGTCAGAGGCCCTGTCCGGCAGCAGACCTGCCGAACTCACGATGCAACAGCCAGGGAAGGATAAAGGCTACAACGAATATACAGGTGGTCTCCATTACGAGCATTTTTATACACCAATCCGCAGCCTACCCCTGGAGGGGGACATGTTTAACAGTCCCATCCCTTGCTTATCGCACTATTTGTATCGTTCTGCATTCATAGCAGCACTTATTGAATAAAACAATGCAACACCTTTTTGCTTATAATTGCATTTCTTTTTCATACATATGTTCATTTACGACATGTTGCATCCGTACACTTTGGTACGGTTAAAACACACCAGGGGCTTATGTTTCCCGCATCATGGTGTGATAAGTCCGAACACTTTCACAAGTGCGGCACCCCGAACTTATAGCATTATATGCATCGGCTCTGAATCATGTCTTGGGTCAATAGTTGGGTTTGCCCGGCTCCCATGTTTTGGTACCTTACGTTCCGTTATATCGGCTAAGGTAGCACTGGGAGAACCACTGCGATTGCGCCCCAGTTGAGCTGGATTAACGCCTCAGTGGAGAAAGCTAAAACTGATCGTCATGATGAGGCGAGAGCAGGTCGCTGTTCGAGAGGTTTTTGCGAGTCCTTAAAGACTTATGCCGCTTAGAGCAAGGAGCCGGATCTTGTCCGACCCAGGCGTGGATAGCGCCCCAAATTCGGCCTTCCGAAGACTAGGGGCTTCGCCGAAATTTAAAATTATAGAATTCTATGGCTAAGTGAGAGTGTTCAAGCATTATAAGTCCGGTTGCCTTGTTCGTTTTGTTGAGCGCCTCCCTAGATGGACCCAAAAATGGGAACAAGAGTGCTCAAGTTTATCCCGAACACCCCAGCACTCGTGGCATGGGGACTGAAGCCAACGACTTGCCATCTCTCAGATTTGATAAACAGCCGCACGGAAGGTAATATTTTAAATTAACAAGCGTTGTGTAGCACATATGAACTAAGTTTTCAGCGCACAGGATAACAAAATGCGGGTCTACTCAAAAATTACATCTTTGGAGCACTCCCCCGCAATAGTGCGGGCACCCTTCAGCACACTCTTATAATACATCTCGGGCGTGCGATGCTCCTTGCCCTCTGGTGGTGGGTCCGTCACAAGCTTCTAGGCATCCATCTTGCCCCAGTGCACCTTTGCGCGGGCAAGGGCCCGACAAACACCCTCAATACAGGCGGAGTGCTTGATGACTTCAACCCACGGGCACGCATCCACCAGCCGCCGCACCAGGCCAAAGTAGCTCCCAGGCATGGCCTCCTAAGGCCACAGCCGAACTAGGAGGCCCTTCATGGCCTGTTCGGCCGCCTTGTGGAGCTCGACTAGCTGCTTCAGCTGGTCGCTAAGGGGCACCGGATGTCCGGCCTCAGCATACTGAGACCAGAAGACCTTCTCCGTCGATCTCCCCTCCTCGGCCCGGTAGAATGCGGCAGCATCGGACACGCTGCGAGGAAGATCTGCGAACGCTCCTGGAGAGCTCCGAATTCGGGTAAGCAGCAGGTACTTAACACTCACATGCTTACTTTGCATGAAAAATGCCTTACCCGCTGCTATTTTCTTCACTGCCTCAATCTCCTGGAGGGCCTTGTAGGCTTCGGCCTTAGCGGCTTTGGCACTCTCAAGAGCCGTTGCAAGCTCAGACTCTCGAGTCCTCGAGTCACGCTCCAGGCTCTCATGTTTTTTCACGAGATCCTGGAGCTCTTGCTATACCTCCGCCACCCGCGCCTCCTGCTTCTCTCGCTCGGTGCGCTCCGCGGCCGCATTGCGTTTGGCCGCGGCCACCGCCTCTTTCATGGTCGCCACCTCGTTAGTGGCCCCTGCAATACCCACGTTATCCTTGTCATTCTTTTTGCAACCAAAATCCTTTTCTGTAAGGTACAATTTTACTCAGGTGTTACTCACCTTCCTTGTCCTCGAGCTGCTTCTTGGCACGGCCGAGCTCGTTCTCGGACCGCTCGAGGTTTTCCTTCAAAGTATTGACCTCCGCAGTCAGTGCGGCAGAGGTCAGCAGCGCAGCCTGCAATCCCATATTGACATATTTATTATGACTCCTGAGTATATCTCTTTAGATCCTCAGTCCGGCTTTTCTTTCCGAACACCGAACCGAGCATTAGGGGCTACTGTCTATGCGGTACCATTTTATACATATTGAAATTCTTACCTCAAAGCCTGTTAGAAGGCTGCTGCAGGCTTCGGTCAGCCCGCTCTTGGCGAGCTCCACCTTCTGAATCACCGCACTCATAACAGTGTGGTGTTCCTCTTCGATGGAGGCACCGTTGAGCGCCTCCAGCAAATTATCCGGCGCTTCCGGTTGGACGGAGGCTGCCGGCGTCACGGTCTTGCCCTTCTTACGAAGGGGTCGCCCGCCGGACTCCGGAGCCACTGTGGGTTCCGGGGCCGAGTCCGGTGCAAAGTCCGGGAGGTTGTCCTGCGACACCTCCGGGGCCCTCTCCTCCTGGTGGGTCCCTTCCTGGGATCACACCTCGGCATCGTCCGCGTCACGGGGGGTGGAGGCAGTCGGAAGATAATCCATATCCGACGCACCTAAGGACCCGCTCGATGAAGCGGGAAGATCATCCTTAGGCGGACTGCAGGGTTGTATGCGGCATTAGAAAGACATTATGTGGCGAGAAATAAAAATCTTGAAGTTATTCGGGAGTCCGGATACTTAAGATCTCGCCAGGGGCTTGGCCCTTGGAGGCCAGTCCTCGTCGTCGTCACTGGCGTTGGCGGAGCAGTCCGGGGGGAGAGTTTTTCCCTTCTTGGACCCTTCGGCCTTCCTTGTTGGAGAGGCCTTCCTTTTCTTCCCTCCCCCCGCTGGGGGAGAGGCTTTCTTCTTCTCCTCCTCGCCTTGGTGGGAGGACTCGGCCTCGGATTCATCATCCGATAGCACCTGAAAACGGGAACTCTTCCGAGTCCCCGTGGCCTTCTTCTTGGCCTTCTTCTCCGGTACTACGTGGGATGCCGGAGCCAGCAGCCCTGTTAGGCGGGCGTCCGCTGGCTCCTCTGGCAATGGGGCCGGACAGATAGTCCGTTCGGCCTTCGCTAGCCAGTCCTGTCAAAGGTAAAGGGAGTTTAGATCCCGCATAGAGTCAAACTATGGAAAACAAGTGGCAAAATCACTTACCTCGTCAGCTGGACGCTGCGAGCGGAATCCGCGATCTTCGGTAGCGGATGCGGGAGCCTCGGCGCCCTTGAACAGCACCTTCTAGACATCTTCGTACATAGTGTCGAAGAGCCCGCTCAGAGTCTGGTGCTGCGCCAGATCGAACTCCCACATGTTGAAGCCCCGTCGTTGGCACGGGAGAATCCGGTGGATGAGCATGACCTGGACTACGTTGACAAGCTTGAGCTTCTTGTCCACCAGCTTCTGGATACAGGCTTGGAGTCCGGTCAGCTCCTCCGAATCCTCCCAGATCCGGCCACTCTCTTTCCAGGAGGTGAGCCGTGTAGGGATGCCAGATCTGAATTCGGGGGCCGCTGCCCAATCAGGGTCACGCGGCTCGGTGATGTAGAACCACCCCGATTGCCACCCCTTAATGGTTTCCACGAAAGTGCCCTCCAGCCACGTAACGTGGGACATCCTGCCCACCATGGCGCCTCCGCACTCCGCTTGGCTGCCCTTCACAACCTTCGGCTTGACACTGAAGGTCTTGAGCCACAAGCCGAAGTGGGGCTGGATGCAGAGGAAGGCCTCGCACACGACGATAAACGCCGAGATGTTGAGGATGAAATTCGGGGCCAGATCATGGAAATCTAGGCCATAGTAGAACATGAGCCCCCGGACAAAGGGATGAAGTGGGAAGCCCAGTCCGCGGAGGAAATGGGGAAGAAATACTACCCTCTCATGGGGCCTGGGGGTGGGGATGAGCTCTCCCTCATCGGGGAGCCGATGCACGATGTCGCTGGACAAATATCCGGCGTCGCGCAGCTTCTGGATCTGTCCCTCCATGACGGAGGAGGCCATCCACTTGCCTCCCGCTCCGGACATAGTTGGAGAAGGTTGAGGTGAGAAGTGCGGACTTGGGCACTGGAGCTCGAGTTCGCGGGGATGGATAAGCCAAGGAGGAAGAAGGCGCAGGTAAAAGGGTTGGATCTTTATCCCCTTATATGGGCGGACGAAACATGTGTCCCCACCGGCTTGGTAAAACTCACTTATCTCCCAAGCGTCACAATCAATGGCGCGGTTGGGTTACCCACATCCGTATTGATGGGAATCCCGGAATAAGGGGAACACGATCTCTGCTTCGACAAGACGTGCCAAGGAAACCGCCTCGCTAAACGCGCGGAGGTGGAACAATAAAAAAAATTCGAGTAAAGACTTGGTAATGGTGTGACGTCACGCCACAAAATACGTCAGCAGATTGAACTTGTGTAATATTATTCTCTCTACGGTGGTATGTGGAATTTATTTTTGCAGAGCCGGACACTATCCTGGTGTTCACAATCTTCTATAAATTATTCGGAGGAAGAACCCGCCTTGCAATGCCGAAGACAACATGCGCGCCGGACTCGTCGTCATTGAAGCCTGGTTCAGGGGCTACTGAGGGAGTTCCGGACTAAGGGGTGTCCGGATAGCCGAACTATCATCATCGGCGGGACTCCAAGACTATGAAGATATAAGATTGAAGACTTCGTCCCGTGTCCGGATGGGACTTTCCTTGGCGTGGAAGGCAAGCTTGGCGATACGGATAGGTAGATTTCCTACCATTGTAACCGACTCTATGTAACCCTAGCCCTCTCCGGTGTCTATATAAACCGGATGGCTTTAGTCCATAGGACGAACAACAATCATACCATAGGCTAGCTTCTAGGGTTTAGCCTCCTTGATCTCGTGGTAGATCCACTCTTGTAACACACATCATCAATATTAATCAAGCAGGACATAGGGTTTTACCTCCATCAAGAGGGCCCGAACCTGGGTAAAACATCATGTCCCTTGTCTCCTGTTACCATCCGCCTAGATGCACAGTTCGGGACCCCCTACCCGAGATCCGCCGGTTTTGACACCGACAATGACCGTTAGGCATTTCGGTGGGACCGATATGATCAACTCGGTGGGACCGATGTGCAAGGGTTAGGGTAAAACCTCATCTCGGTTTGACCAATTACACAACTCGGTGGGACCAATTTGGTAATAAGAAAAAGAGAGAGTTGGTCAGGCAAACTCGGTGTGACCGATTACACTTTCTCGGTGAGACCTAAAATATTGCAATAGACAACAGGAAGTTTGCAAGCCCATCTCGGTGAGACCGAGATCCCATCGGTTAGATCAAAGTGACTAGGGTTTCTGGCGGTGGCTATGTCAAATGAACTCGGTGGCGCCGGATGGATCAAATTGGTGGGGCCGGGTTTGACTTTTAGGTTTAGGACATATGTTGAATGAGAAAGTGGTTGAGGGCTTTGAAGCATATCACTAAGCATTTTGAGCAAGCAAGCCATTAAGCAACACCTCATCCCCTTTTAATAGTATTGGCTTTCCTATAGACTCAATGTGATCTTGGATCACTGAAATAGATAATGTAGAGTCCTGAGCTTTGAGCTTGAGCCAAGCCTTTTTCTTTAGCATCTTGAAGGGGTTCCACATCCTCTTGTTGATGCCACTCCACTATTGGACATATCTTAAATACACTAGATAAAAGTATTAGTCCAACAAGAGATATGTTTACATTAATTACCAAAATCACCCAGGGAGCACTTGTGCTTTCATCAGTTAATATTTGGTTCATTTGTTGTGGTGTTTAGTTAACTGTTTGGTTCAATTATGCAATGCAATGTCCAATTATCATGGGTAGAATTTTGTATTGTTGTGTATGTGAGGAATAAATCAAATTTGGTTGCACTTATTACATGAGAAACATATACAAGTGCTATATTTCCTAATTCTTAGTCATGCTTGATTTGGATAAATGGGTTTTCCATGTGGCTTGAATTAATCTGATGAATCTGCAATGTGCTTATTTTTCATCAACATATTTTACTGATAGCATGCGAACCTTCACATAACTTGATGACTAACTACCTTATACGTGTTGCAGGGAAACAGTGGGAAGCACTGAGGTTTACAATCGAGGTTAGCACGTGCATGGTTTGTTATTGTGCAATTGCAGGAACCATTCTAATATTTAGGTTTTTAACAATTTGGTCTTGCACATGTACGTCTTGCTGTTAGAGGTTTTGACCCACTGTTCGACCCTTTTTGCATATGGGGAAATGAGTTGTCCATGAATATTAATCAAGTCAAGAAATTCAGAAAGATTGTTAGGATAAAGAAATTAGCGACAAAAAAACAAGATCTTTGTCTGCACAATGACGAAGACATCAGTTCACTACAAGATGGTACTAACTATTATACCTTACCTTTTTTTGTTCCTTTGCCCCATTTTTAATATAGAGAAGATATTTATGCACATCCTTGTTTTCATGCCTTTCCAAAGCAGTTCATTGATGATTATCTCTCAAACCACCTCTATGGTGAGGAGACAAGGAAGGTTTCCATACAACACCCACGGTTCAATATTGAAGTGTTCCTGAAGAGGACGAAGCATGGGCGGTCAATCATCCACAGGAACTGGTCTAAAGTTGAAAAGACCTTCAACATGAATGAAGGCTCAATATTTGCCTTCCACTTCAGCAGTTTTCCAGATGATATGCATCTGTCTATGTACCATCTATGATGCTAATTTCGAAAGGTTCTAGATGTTACATGTGAAACTTGGTGCTGGTGCAGTTGTGTAATGGGGTAGCTGAGTGCTAAAGCTATATCATGTTGTACTATGATGTATTTTAATTATGAAATCCTGCTTCATTAATATGGAAATGAAATATATTATGTGCTTAATATGAATGTCAATTAGATTAATAAATGGATTATTAATAATAGGACAATTATCCTGCTAATTGAGTTTTTCTGCAAATGGTTATTGAGAAAACACCATGGGCAATGACCTCAGGCAATGCACACAGTTTTTAGGAATAAACCGTGTTGCATCAATGAACAATCACACACGACATCCTCTTGAAAACTGTTTGCGTTAGGACACCTTGCGCAAACATTTACCACATAAAAACTGTGTGTGAGGGACAATCTTTGCCACACAGTTTCTTCTACGCACCATGTGTGATGCATTCAATAACGCAAATGATAAAATTATTAATATCGTGTGCAATGGCAACGCTATCACAAAGGATTTAACGGGGAAAATTGTGTGTGATGTACCTGCGAACGGAAACATTTTCCTCTGAGCGACTGTGTGGGATGTATATACGGATGGAAACGTTTAGCAGAGACTGACTGTGTGGAATGTACTTACAACCGGAAACAATTTCGCCTGTATAATTGTATTTTTGAGCACTACTGTACGTATAACCGTATTTGATCGCTCAGCGATCGCACACGACCTCATTTTGCTGGGCGTGTGTGCCAAGAGGGTATATCCCCAATGGTTTCCGGGTCGTGTGGGAATGACCCCCTATCACAGTCACTCACTAGATGACGATTCAAAACACCATCGCAGAAAGGGGTTAAAAACCGTTTGTATATCACCTCGTTGTACCAGTGTGATCCTTTCACTTATAACTGTCCATGAGTGTGAAATCGAAGATCAATTGTCGAACTGTCAAAATTAGGTGCTATCATAGTAGTTGCTAGGTTCACGGGCAGGAGATAAGTAGACTTGAATTATCGATACCTCGAAACATGAGGCAAATTATTTATATTAGGAACACATACAAGAAAAATGATGGTGGCCCTCCAATGAACTACTTCACTTTCATTTATGAATGTCATGCTAATATTACCTCCGTCCTAAATTACTCGTAGAAAGATAATTTGGGATGGAGTGAGTAGAAACTAGAGAGATCGATATGGTTCAATAGCCCCAATTCTCACACGAGGCAACTCTCTCTAAGGAATTTGACAAAATAGCCCCATAAATTCGTAGAAGCGGTGCCCCCTCGTCAAGGTATTTGTGCGAATATATATAATAGTTTTGGAAGGTACCCAAATATAAAATTAAATTACAATAATAAGAATTCTAAGTATATGAAAGCTAAAGAACCCCAATCTTTGGCGCAAGAAGAATGGGTGATCCATATCATATTGGATTGGTTCTACTTTCCCTCTTTTTACTTGATCCCATATGTTCCCATGGAATGATTTAAAAAGTCTTATGCACGGCTTAATTGGTCATGATTTCTGTTTTATCTTTTTATCTTTCTTTTGCTTTTTGTTTGTTTTGAGAAAGATATGGTTGGACTCTCCTTCTATTGATTATGTTTCGACCAAGATGTATGGATCGATCATGGTTTATTTACAATTATAAGTTACATGCCTATTCATGTGTCATTTGGGATAAATCTCCAATTATCACCCCTATGAGATGTATAATATGTCTCTTCTTAATGGTCTAACAGAGCCAATATGCATTAACTATTGGCCCTTTAAATTAGCATATTTCTTTAGAAAGACGGCCTTTTTTTCTTTCATACCACAACATAGACAATGATGTGATGAAATTCCATTTTTGCGGCACATTAGTTTATTTTACTATGTTATCTTGTACTTTAATTCAATTTTAATGTTTATAATGAAGTCTATCTATTTGTATTAAATCCAAGGAAACCCAAACTTAGTTGTGAAATAACTTTATAAGAAATCCGGACACTAGCAATCCTTAAACATTCATGGAAATCACACTTGAGATATACTAAATCCAGCAACGGTTGATTGAAAATTAAGATAATAAGCTAAATAATCTTGACTTCACCTTTTATTCATTCTAAAATCCTCTTTAGCATCTGGCTTTTCATTAAAATAGTACGTTAGATGCGTTGATGTTCTACGCAAAAACTATTGTTGATTCGATTAATAAATAAAATAAAATTTGGGTTCCATATTCATCCTCTCGGTTCCTGCATTCGTCTTCTAGGTTATCATATTTATATTTTGAATCTTCCTCTCAAGTCCTGTATACACGCTTTAGGGTCCTATATCTCGCAATGAATCTATTGACCATAAAAAAGTGTCATTTTTCGATAAATTTAGATACATTAAAACTAAGCACTTTAGGAGCCTCTCAGGCCATGAACGTTTTTAGCTGTTAGATCGCATCCTGAGAATGTTTTTGGCCGTCAGATGCAGTTAATTCACGCTAAACTGGACCAAACGTTTTATGGGCTGCTACTCCCGTGACAAAATCGCATATTTCTGATTAACCGAGCCTTTATCGTGGAAGAAGCCCATTTAGCCGCATTGCTCCAGCATATTTGTTTCCGAGCTTCCTCACCCCACATAACACAACGCGCTAGCTTCTGCCCGGCGTTGTGAAGCGATAACGACATTGAAGGGGCAACATTTGAGCATCATGGGCGGCTATTGCAGATCCGCTAGCGTTAAAGCGAGGAGTAATGCTTGCCGGAAAAAAAAGCGAGGAGTAATGCTGTCGCTGCTAAAATCCATTAATTCCACCCTTGCCACTCACTGGCCTACTCGTCTTCTCCTTTATTTAGTTTGCGTGGCGGTGCCCCTCCATCTCCCCGGACCTCCTTTTCCTTGTCTTCGTGGAGTGCTGCTGCTGCCATCCCGCCCACTAGGAAGACCATACGTTGCCACCACTGACCTTATGGCTGAAGCCCCTCGTACCTGCACAATTGGCAGGAAGGTGCCATCACGGGAAGTTTGGGAATTGGTTTGGGCACTCGGGTCATGGCTGCTGGTGTTGTCCACTTCAAATTGATGTCAAATCCCATCCTCCAAGCTAACCAGACAACCAGGTTTCACCTTCATTAAACTTTGTTTCTTCCCATCTATAAGACTGTAACTTACCTCTTATAATAGTTCATGGAATCCGTTACTTTGAGTGATACAGATGCCAATAAAAAATTTGTATGATTAGGTAGAGGAGATATCCGTGGAGAAAACAGATGTGCAGGTATGAAGGATCTTTCTAAGAATTCTGCAGTGGCGAAATAATTGGATGTTTAGAGAAGATGATGACTGTATGCTCTCTTCAGTGTTAGTACCATCATGTCACCATCCTCAATTCCTCATAGATAGTTGTGTTTTACGCTTCTGTTTGGTAGTGCTATTTCCATTTTTACTGTGTGAAAGGAACTTACTAGCAAACGTCTGAAGATTTATAATACCTAAATAGTTTATCCCTACTAAACTAATTCTCTTGACATGCAAGCTATCCAAGTAAGCAATGTAGCCACGTCACCAACTCTCCACCCACATCCTGCATGCATGTGTTCCGTTTGCACCATGAATACGGATGGACATTGAGACTTCTCTCGAGTTTGAAACGGCTGGGCGTTTTTCATTCTTCTTCTCTCGTGCTGGGTTCCCTGCACGCAATAGCCTGCAGGGCCAATCAAACGCCAACAACTGTATTTGTGGACCCCACCACACATAAAACAACTTCCTTCTAATTTACCGACTATATTTTCTCTTACCTTATCCACGCGACCAATGCCGTGAGGTCCATCCGACCGGACCATGGCAGTGTCGCGGCTAGGATTTTTTGTCCAAAAGGACCCCCTGCCGAGATGAATTGACAAAAAAAGACTACCTCTGGATTATTTTGACAAAAAGGACCCCCTCAGCGGTGGCGGCAGGCGCGGCAGGTGACACGTGGCACCTGCCGCCACGCCAGGAGGCGGCGGGCCCTGCCGCCACCGCCGGAGGCGGCCACCCAGCGAGAACGGATTCCCCATAGTGTGTCGCGGCGTGACGGAACGGGGCGGGCCAGGTGGGCCCTGCCGCCACCGGGCGAGGCGGCCAGCCCTGGCGCGGTCGCTGCCTGGCCGACAGCCTCTGCTGCGCCCGGGCCCCGCCAGTGGGCCTCGCCGCCACTGGCTGAGGCGGCATCCTCCTGGCGCGCTGGCTGGCCGACAGCCTCTGCTGCGCGCGGGCCGAGGCGTGGGCCAGGCCGCTACTGTTGCTGGCGGCATCTTTTGTTCTGCATGCGTGGCAACACTGATTTCGTGACTGACGGCGCTGATTCCCATACAAACTTCGCTCATTCCGATGATTCAAAAATTGATGCTGATAGCCTGCTTTTGCTTGTTTTGCTTGAGTCATGCGCGGCTACAGGTTCCCTGTTGCAGACTTAGCTAATTCCCTCGCGCATGCTGGCTATTGCTTGAGAGGACGCGACGGCACTGCAGAAATACACTCACTCGTTGCGGGAATCCGAGGTTTCCTGTTGTGCCGACACTACAGGGATCCTAAAATATCCTATAAAAGAAGACATCGAGGCTCTCGTCCAGCCATCCTAGAAATCGTCTGAGCCTATAAAAGAAGACAATGAGGCTCTCGTCCAGCCATCCTAGAATTCGCCAGTGCGCAAAGTGTGTAACACATTTTTTCAGTCGATATGAGTTTGCCTTGTTCGGATCAAAGCATTAGGCCGAGGAAAATGAAGAATGCTAGTTTGCCTTCTGGGGTGGCAGTCCTGCGGTGTTGGTGTGGCGATCTTTGCAAGGTGAAGGAGGTGACGGATTTTTCAGATTGGTTGGGCATGAAGTTTTTCATGTGCGCCAATTATGAGGAAGATCCTGCCGTAGCTATTTCAGAGTACGACAAGCCTCCGGTATACTTTAACCATCACGAATAGATATTGTTGGTATTTTCATTGATTCTTTAGTAACATTCTTGTTTCTTGTTGTAGTCTCCTCCGCCTCTGTGCATGTACTATCATTGGATTGACACGGAGAAGCCGGCTTGGGCAGTGACTGAGATTCGTGAAAGAAGTCGCCGTGCGTGGAATAGTTTATTTGCGGAAGAGCGACGCAAGAAGGCGGAAGCTGAGGAGAAAGCAGAGCAAGAGAGAGAGTTAAAAGAATACTATGCGGAGCAACACCGTTTTTTCAGGAAATGGGATAGAAAAACAGGGAAGAGGCTCGTCGCATGGAGGAGCAGGAACGACAGCGAAAGGAGGCTCGTGAGGCGGAGAGGCAGAGAAAGAAAGAAAGGGCTCGTGAGGCCAAGGCAGCAGAAAAAGCTGGCGATGGAAAAGGAAAATATCCACGCTGGACTCAGTAGATTCCTGTGGTAGTATTTTAAATTTCGCAATCATTTGTATCTTTATTTCTGTACTTTAATGTAGCTTTATTTCAGGAGTTAAATGTAGGTTTATTCCTACAATGTATCTTATTTTCAGTTGTGCCGTGTCACTGTGGAAAAAATATAGTTTTAGAATAAAGTAGTGGCATTTTCTTTCCCTCCACTAATATCGAACATCGTGCAACAACTACAAAATAAAATTAAGATAGAACATAATGCCCTACAATAAGAGAGTACAAACTAATAATGCAAGTACATCCGAATTAAACGGTAGAACTGGAATACAGCTTAAAAACTACATGAAGGCATCATCGTCATTCTCCATCGATGCAGAACTCTTGCCCTTCAAGGATGTAGAACTCTTACCCTTGGACGATGCACAACTCTTGCTCTTCGAGGATGCAGTACTCTTGCCCTTAGACGATGCAGAACTCTTGCCCTTTGATGATGCAGCACCCGGAAGCGGCGGCATGAAGATATCATCTTCATCCTCGCTCTCCTCAGTCCATAAAAATGGATGAATTTCTGCAGTCCTTCTGAAAGTTTCACTCTTCGGCTCCACTACATTCTTTCAACTTGCACGCAACCTAAGAAGTTCTTTACGTACCTCCTCATAGGTCCTTTCAGGCCACCCAGACCTACGTAATTGGTGAGCCAACTCATTCATTATGGTGTCACTACCGGTGAGTTCGTCCCATGGAACTATCCTATTGTCCATCCTGAAATCGGTAGCTAGCCTCAGAAGAGTCCTGCTCATCCCAGGGTGAAAACTACGATCGAAAGGATAATGGGACATCTCGACTACACTACACTCGAATGCTTATCCACCTCCGTCTAAAGGGGGTTTTATAGGTAGAGAGGAGAAAATGGCGGGAAAGAACGAGGGCAGTATGGCGGGAAAGGGTTGGCGGGAACATATGGCGGGAAACGAGTGGCGGGGACATATGGAGGGAAAGCGTTGGCGGGAAACGGGTGGCGGGAACATATGGAGGGAAAGCGTTGGCGGGGAAAATATTGAGGGGAAAGGGTTGCGCGAAAACATAAGCCGAAGAGTGGAGCGGGATAGTATGGCGGGAGATATAGGCGGGAAAAATTGTTCCTGACTGGTGCATTTTTATTTCAGCATACATAGATGTTCAAATCGAAAAGTCTGATACAGACATATGTAGATACAATGGGTCGCACATAGATGAATCATTGTAGTCGACGACGGCCAGCTGGCCTTCCCTTCGGGCCGGAAAGCTCCAAGCGATTAGGTGGTCGAGGTACACGAAGACCGCGACCGTACTCCAATTGGTCTTTCTGTGTCTGCGACTCTTGCATAGGTGGTGGAGTCTGTAAACCTTGTTGCGAACCTGATGTGTAATTGTAGGCGTATGGTTGTTGTGACTTCTCGGGGATAAAAGATGGCCCAATAACGTCTTCTCTGAAGAAATCTGTATCTACAGCGTAAACATTGTCGCCAGGTTGGGTGTACTCATCGTTCCAATTTATATCAGGTATGCCCTGCACATAGAAACATTGTAAACAAAATCTGTTAGAGGATAATATGTAATATCACTGTAAATGCATTAAAATGTAAACATGACTACCTGATCAGATCCCTCGCATGTACTGTCTGGACATTCTACCTGGTACTGGTTTAAATCTGGGACACGAGTCTCCTCGGGCATGGAGATCCCTCGCGTGAAGAGATACGGCTGAGATCCCTCACCTTGAGTATATGTGCCATATCCTGTGTATGCATATGGGTTTGGGGAAAGATACAGCTCGGGCATCGAATCCAAGCCCATGCCATGGTCCTGCGATGTTTGCCCCTGACGAAGCAGCACTGAAGAAGAGCCATGTAGTGGCAGAGAAGAGTCATATCGTGGCAATGTCGTTGTAGTACTCGGACCCTCCCCCCGCTGCCCATGGCTTGTACGCGCCTCGCTCGGTCTGGACAACGGCGCCGCACTTGGTCTGGCTGACCTCGGTACTGGCATGTTGTACGCTCCAGTGACAACGTCGTCGCCTCTACCACATCTCAACTTTGTTGCAATGTATTCTTTAACACGTTTATTGAATGACTTGACAGCCCTGGGCGGCATGCTTTCCGTCGCCATCTGCCCTATATCGTGGGCAGTTTGAAGCTGGAAAAAAATATTTTGTTGTTATTTGGTTGAAATGATTATGAAATGATGGACCTGAAAAAATTACTAGTGATTACCACCCGGTCATGAAAGTAAGCTGCATGCAGCTCGACAGGTCTCTGCATCTGCTCCTCGTGCGTGAGATTTGTTGGTATCGTAGCTGGTTGACCGGCCAGGCTTGTACGCGTGCTGATGCAGTACCACTGCTTGTACGCTTGAGTTGTACTTCCATCGTACGGTCTGCAAATTATAACATCAACCGTTGTGATGAATAATGTAAATAAAATGTAAATAAATGTACCTAAGTTGATACACTATATCTGCTAGCGCGTCATTTTCCCACTTCTGTACCCATTGAATGTTGCGCTCCCTCCAATCGTAAAGACTCCAACCGTGGCCCATATTGCTTAGCCTGCAAATTATGTAACAAAGTGTGAGTTTAGTAAATTAAAAAGGACACTAACTATTTAGGGAGGTCACATCTTACTTATGGGTTTCCTCGTCAGTACATCTTGGAAAAGGTGGTGGAATCTCCTGATACAGACCGAACTGTCTCATGACACGCTCTGGGTTGTAAGGCTCAACACACCATATGAACAATAAGTAGCAGTGAGTCAGCCAGAATGCACTATCAGTCAACATGCCTGGTGTGATGGGTCGTATATTAAAGACCATCTATACATGCTCCTGAGTCCATGGGTTCCATGTGACTACAGACTCATCAAGTGCCTCAAACTGCTGGTGGTATATAGGGTAACAATTTTTCGCAATACTTGGAGACCAATGTTTCCGTGCCCTTGTCCACCTGCTCGCCATAGTTACACAGCTGCCCTCGCCATAGTCGTATGGGTGTATGGGATTTGTTATACGAGGTCGTCCTATAGGGAGGTATTCCCAGGACCACAACTGTAGAAACTCGTAGGGGACACAAAGTAATGGAGTTTTTTTTGCGAAGGAAGTTTTTTGTGTGGCCTCACACAAGCCTCTATATGTATGAGATAGAATGGCAGAACCGAAGCTGTATTTTGGATGCTCGGGTAAATGTTCATCTACTATCTTCTCCACAATGTAGATGAGACCAGGGAGAAGTACGTCCCCATGTGAATTTGGAAACATAACCCCGAGGAGCCACAACAAATACGCAAACAAATGTCTTTTCCTCGTCTCAGAATCAGCGAAGCTAGAAATATTAAGAAAGTTATCATGAAGCCAGGTGAGTGGGATGCCACGAGGGCCACCAGTACGTTGTGATTCTGGCATTGTCATCCCAAGACGGTCTGATATATTTTGTGCCCAAGTTTTAGACACTCGTGGAGAGACTAACGGCTCACCTCTAATTGGCAGAGCAAGGATCATAGAAACATCTTTCAGTGTAGGTGCAAGCTCCCCAAAACGAAAATGAAAGGTGTGGGTTTCAGGTCTCCACCGGTCAACGAGGGATGTCAAAAGGGATGGGTCCGAACGTAACTGGGATTGGTCTTCGCTTGATGTGAGCCTAGCAAAAGCATGTAGTCCATAAGCGTCAAGGTGAGGAATGAAATAATTGTGTATTGGCCAAGTTTTCTTTATGGTTCGAAGTCTGAAACTCCGATAATCATGTTCTTTATTTGGGTTCAAAAATAGATGGCAACAGTGGCCGGCGTCATGGGGCCCCTCCAAAAGCCGCGGCACTTCAGCCATAGCCTGCACACAAACATACAAAAAAATACAAAGAGATTCAATGTACAACAAATATAAATACAATAATACAAAGAGATTCAATAGTACAAAAAGATATAATTTACATTAATTAGCTGAAGTTAACATCACGAGTAAATAATACAAAGAGATTCAATAGTACAAAGAGATATAATTTACATTAATTAGCTGAAGTTAACATCACAGGTACAATAATACAAAGAGATTCAATTTAAAATAAATATAAATACAATAACACATCATGCGGTGTTGTTCGCTCGATACGGGCATTCCCTACGTGAATATCCAGGACACCTACAAACGCGGCATCGCCTTGGTTCTCCCATCTGCCTATGGTCCATGTCATTGCGATGACGCCTAGACTGACGTCGTCCCTTGGCGGTTCTCATCAATTCGGCGTTCGGAACCCATTTTGGCCCATCTGGCCACAACATTTTGTAGTTCATATCAATGCCCCAGGCCCAGAACTCACCGTTCCAAGTGTTGTACAGATTGTACATGTTGAAGTACGGTGATATGTATGGCTCAACACTGATTTTTTGATCTGCAGCCGCCCGGAGCACATGACTACAAGGGTAGCCCTCAAGCTTGGGCTTGTTACACGTGCACTCACATGACGTTGGGCCGAGGGTGACAGCTTGCTTTTTGGATCCTCTGTGGTGACCCTTAACGTACTTGGCTCGCACATTGACCTCCCACTTATTCCTAAGTGCGTCCACTTTCCTGCACCCATGGCTTTGGGACTTCTTTGCTTTCTCGTCCAGATGTCTTTGCATCTTCTCGGACCATGGCTTGTTCAATTCAACTTGTGCTTTAGCCACGGTAACCCTGTCTGCAAAGTATGACAATGTTCGGTTCCATGTTTCTTCAATTAGGGTTGTGATAGGCAAGGCTCTCACCCCTTTAAGAACACCATTGTACACCTCTGACATGTTGCTGGTCATTATTCCATACCGAGCCCCGGTGTCGTGAGCCTGCGCCCACTTGGACAAATCAGGGCAATTCTCGCTGATCCACTGGCTCAAATTTATGGCCGTCCTTCGACCCCTCCGGTCTTCTCTCTGCGGCAAGGCAGCGCGCTCGATCTCACCATTGATACCTGCCCAGATGGCATTCATTTTGGCTTGAGTTTTCTGCATGCACATCCTCTTGAATAACTTGAACCAATCCTTATTCTTGAATTTGGAGTAAAAGTTTGCTGCCAAATGCCGCATGCACCACCTTCCCTCTAGATCAGGCCACCTCCACTCTTCTGACGACTGTTTAATTATGTCGAGAGCACTTAATAATCCTGTGTTGCGATCAGAGATGATGCAAACACCTGAACGCTCTTTCACGACACCCATCTTCACGCAGCTCGGGAACCACAACCAGCTATCTTTGTTCTCGCTCTCGACCAGTGCGTATGCAATAGGAAGAAGCTGATTATTTGCATCTGCTGCAATCGCCACCAATAGTGTGCCCTTGTACTTTCCAGTGAGAAAGGTACCATCGACTGATAATACCGGGCGACAGTGCCTGAAGGCTTGTATAGTCTGGGCGAATGCCCAGAATAAGCGGTTCAGGATTAGCTCAGCCGGGTTCTTTGGGTTCTGACGTTCTCTCCGCCAAAATTGAATCCCCCTATTAGCACTTGCTATCTGATGAAGCATTCTGGGGGCATAAGAATAGGCCTCCTCATAGGTTCCATACAAGTTCTTGAATATATTTTCCTTCGCACGCCTAGCCTTGCTGTAGCTGACAGGGAAGCCAATCTGATCTTCTGCATCTTTTTGCAAAGCCCTTAAGCATCCTATAAGAGAGTGTAAATTGTTTATATATACAACACGAAGGATTCGGAAAATACGCACAACAAGATGCAAAGTGACGCCTTCTTGATCGTACCATATTTGATACGCCCAAATTTTGCACCATGTGTAAAGGTAGGTGTCTTTTCAATAAGTCGAAGTCAAGGAATTACTATTTCTGAAGAAATGTAGTCCGGATGTATTAGGACAAATTTCTACAGTACGAAGTTGAAGGATTAGGATCATTTGACCGAAGAAGCCAGATAAAACGAAAAAGTGCAGTGACAAGAATTGTTACTCTCATGCACAGTAGTATAACATACTAACAAGTGTTTACAGTCAACATCCAGCCGTTCCTCCCTGTCAGACATCGACAGTAAACAACAAGCAACAGCTCAGAAACGATGAACGGACCATCATTCATCGCTTCCTAAGAATCAGCGGCACGCCGCTCCCGGGCTCCACGGTCAACCTGAACACGGGTCGATGATCGTAGCTCGGCGAGAGCGCAAACTCAAACCTGGACAGCAGCAGCGATAGCACGACCTTGACCTCAACCATGGCGAGGTTCTGGCCGGCGCACGTCCGGGGACCCACGCCGAACGGCATGTACATGTGGTGGGGCTTGCAGGCGCGTGCTATGCCTCCGCCAAACCTTCCCGGATCAAACTTGTCACAGTCGGCGCCCCATGCCGAAGGGTCCCGGTGAGCCAGCATGATCGAAACCCTGATATTGGTGCCTTTCGGGATGTCGATGCCGCCAAGGTTCAGGTCCTCCAGAGCTTCCCGCGTGACAAAGGAGGCTGGCGGGTACAGGCGGAGGGTCTCCTGGATCACCATCGTTAGCTGTAGTAAAACCATGCTTCTTGTATTAGCACTTTGCACAAGTCAGTCACAAGGCAAGCAAAAGCTAATATGCATTCAGGTAGTTATCGGAGGTTTGTTACTCAGCAATACATACGTTTGTTCAGATCAAACATGCTAGTAGTATTGATCTTGTTAAAACAAAACAAAACAAAAAAACGTGGCTAACGAGCGCGCGCGCGCGCGTCCCAGCCGGCGCGCTCGATTGCCGACCAGGCCGATCCGACAGCAAAACGACAATTCAGCGAACCGGAGCGCAGTCCTATTCCCTTTCTCGATCGATTCTGGCTGTGAGAGCGCTCTACCTGTTCGTGACTTTGGCCCAGCGCTGGCCCAATACCACCCCTAGGCTCTATTCCCTTTCCATATTGTTTCTTTTGGGCCTGTATTTTCCTATTTCACCTATTCCCTTTCTGGGCCAGCGGTTTTTCAGGGACAGTTGTGGGCGGGAAATTACACTTTTAATTGAAATAAACTATGACTTTCAACCAAAATTAATTGCTACTTGTGCACACAAAAATAAATTCTCTTAGATCTAATTTGTCCATGAAATATATTCTTATTAAGAAAAAATAGCATGCTCAATTCAATTGATCTACAACATTTTGGTTGAAACTAGAATGATCATTAAATAGATCTACTATGATTTTTTTTTAAATTAATGACAAAATTACCAAAGTAAAAAAACACATTTTCAAAAATTCGGAACAAGTTTTGAATTTGTGATTTTTCTGGAAATCATGAATATTTTTTGAAAATTCATGACAACATATGAAAAACAAAAACATTTCGTTCTGTCACTTTCTATCATTTTGCGTAACCCTAAGATAGACAGGGTGGCAGTGGTGTCACGTGCTCGTCTCGGCGTCCGTCGTCGCTACCGCGACGACGTCCGCCTCGACTCGCGTTACGCTAAGACAGG
>NC_057807.1:274987256-274987875 GCF_018294505.1 Triticum aestivum
GTCGTCGCTACCGCGACGATGTCCGCCTCGACTCGCGTTACGCTAAGACAGGGTGGCAGTGGTGTCACGTGCTCGTCTCGGCGTCCATCGTCCCTACCGCGATGACGTCTGCCTCGACTCACTTTACGCTAAGACAGGGTGGCTGTGGTGTCACGTGCTCGTCTCGGCATCCGTCGTCGCTACCGCGACAACGTTCGCCTCGACTCGCGTTACGCTAAGACAGGGTGGCAGTGGTGTCACGTGCTCGTCTCGGCGTCCGTCGTCGCTACCGCGACGACGTCTGGCTCGACTCGCGTTACGCTAAGACAGGATGGCTGTGGTGTCACGTGCTCGTCTCGGCGTCCGTCGTCGCTACCGCGACGATGTTCGCCTCGACTCGCGTTATGCTAAGACAGGGTGGCAGTGGTGTCACGTGATCGTCTCGGCGTCCGTCGTCGCTACCGCGACGACGTCCGCCTTGACTCGCGTAACCCTAAGATAGACAGGGTGGCAGTGTTGTCGTGTGCTCGTCTCGGTGTCCGTCGTCGCTACCGCGACGACGTCCGACTCGACTCGCGTAACCCTAAGATAGACAGGGTGGCTGTGGTGTCACGTGCTTGTCTCGGCGTCCGTCGTCGCT